>NW_015112683.1:596126-614296 GCF_001443285.1 Poecilia latipinna | reverse complement strand
TTAAAAAAAATAAAAAAAAAAAAAAAAGAGGGGGAAAAAAAAAAAATTTTTTAAACTTTTTTTTAAAAACTTTAAAAAAAATAAAAAAAAAAAAAAAAGAGGGGGAAAAAAAAAAAATTTTTTAAACTTTTTTTTAAAAACTTTAAAAAAAAAAAAAAAAAAAAAAAAAGAGCAGAAGGGCCTGTGTTAGTTACTTCAGCCAAAAAATCATCTTCATGATCCCCACAACTTTTGGAGAAAAAAAACAAAAAAAAAAAAAAAAACAGAGGACTGACGAGAGAAAAGTGGAATATTCTGCAAGGTGTGTGTCTTATTACCTAAAACAAAAACTAACACAGCTTTTGGTCATTTTTAATAAACTGACCATTATACATACAATCACGATGGCAATAGTGTGACAGTTTGGGGCTGCTTTGATCTGGATCTGGACAACCTGGCATAATTGATTGAATCATTAACTGTGACCTTAAGGCCAATCAAATTTTGCCGATGTAGCAGGACAATGATCCAAAGCACTGACACATCCACAGCCTTTGGATGACTCAACAAAAAAAAAAAAAAAAAAAAAATTTTAAGAAGGTTTTCCTTCGCAAAAANGCTGGCTTCAGCAGACATTTTGTACTGAAACTGTACATAAGTGAAAAACAAACCAAAAGAAAGCTTTTCCTGCTTGATAAATTTTAGGCTGACAAAAAACTGCTGCAGCAGCCTCTCTGGTCTGGCTGTGCTTTTTGTCATTGCAGGGGCATGAACTGTGCCTTGCCCACCTCCCTCAGATTTGTTTCACTTCATTCTTTTAAGCTAAATGGAGGGTTATTTCACAATCTTGAGGCACAACGTGTCTCCTACAGTGCGGACTAATCCGTCCTCTTCACCCGTTTGCTTCCACTGATCGTACCTACGTTCCCTGCATTGAGGATTTTAGTAGCAAAAGCACTGACTAGATCCTTTTGTCTTTGACACCCGGGGTCACGTTAGCCGAATATTTTCCATCTTTGCCGGTTTTTTTTTGTTTGTTTTTTAAACGTTGATGGAAAAATCTGTAGGCCATCTGTTATTTTGACAGAATACAATTCACAACCCAGAGCACTTGGTGCAGACAGACATTTTCAACGTTACACACAGAGTACATGTAACTAATTCAATCAAAAACAGATTCCCATGAGGGGATCTGAACATAATCTCTGGACACTGTCCTTAAAAGCATCTCACTATACAGGAGCTGACATTATGTTGAAGAATTATGGAGGTTTTGGAGCGCATCCGTGACCACTACACTAAAACTGCTGCAGCTGAACCACTGGTGCAAAAGGAGCGCATGCTGCAGGATTTCCTCCTAATAAAGCGGGTGTTTGAAGAATGAGGAATTCCCTTGTTCAGAGAGTCTATTTCAATTGTAGAAATGCTTCCTGATTTAAAAGCTTTGGCTGAAGAGAGGCTTATAATTCCAGTCTCTAGCATGGCAGCAGAGCGTGGGGTTAGCCCCCAGAAAAGCATCAAAATTTCCATCAGAAGTAATTTGTCTGAGGCAGAGGCAAAGTTAAAAAATATCATAACAAAAGCCTTTGTAGCAAGTTTGAAACATCTGATAATGAACAAGCAGATGAGGAATTCAACTTCATGCAGAACATGAGAAAGTTATTAGATTGTGTCTTCAGGCCGCAGAGGGTGAATGTTCATGTTGTAGGTGCAATTATTTCATTTGTTTGGACTTACTGGGGCCGTAGTCAGAGGTTTAGTTATTTTGGAGGAAATGTTACATGTGTTCATCTGCTTGATGTGTGAAAGCATGAATTTGATTCTCTGTTAAGGCTGAATATTAAAATGAATGAAAATTAAATACAACAAAATATATAATTTTCATTTTAAAAATTGACAGGTAAGCAGAGTTTATGACAAGATGTTTTCAATCCTGCCAGTCAAAAAATAAAAAATAAAAAATCTATTGCAGCTACTGGTGCACTCACTTATTTGATATTCCTGTTAAAAAGCTCCTTTTTATACTGACTGCTTGTTTTTAAGTAAAGTGCAAATATTTTTCTGTCAACAGAAAAGTGCTCTTAAAATTATTTATCTGCCTTGAGAAATACTGGAAAGGTCTCTTATGATTTATAGGTTTTATAGTGTTACGGTCTCAAACTATGATGAAGTTTTCCCTGTAAGGTTTGAAAGTGCTCATTCTTACTTTGTTCTTTTTCTCTTTTTTTAATGTATGAGAAATACATACACTTGGTTGTTAAATTGCCTGTTTATTGTCTTCACATGTACATGATAAAGTTATTGGACACTGCATATATTGATTTTATAATTTAGGGAAATTTGAGATACATCTACACAAAGTTTTTATTTTCATTCTTCTGTACTGATTTTCTTCTATATTGTGAATGCCTTGAATTTTTTTTTTTTTTGTACGTTTTTGTAATTTAGAACCACAACCTATTAAATTTCAATTCCAAACATGCGAACATGGTTGTCTACTGGAGCTTGTTGCCTAATAAACTGCACAAGGTTAACACTGTGAATGAGTTGCTTTTATTTTCTGAGACTATGCCATCGTTTTCCTATAAATCTTTTTTTTTAGGTAATAGATGTGCAAAATGTGTTGTGTTCTAGGATTAATTGTGTGAACATCTCTCTGAGCCATGATTTCTGAATCTCCCTAAATGGAAGATTTTTCTCATGCATTGTGCAGATAATCTTCTTAGAAGAGTTTTGTATTTAGATTACAAATCAAGTCATTTATGAATGAAGATTATGTGCTCTTTGGCAACTGTGCTGCTGTAAACCACTAAGGGATAAGCACAAAGGATGCTTGTACGTGCCAAAAAATATTAGCTAATTATGGTTTTCCATCCAAATCTTACGTATCTGAAAGGATCGGACAAAACAGCGTGTCTGGTTGTGTGCATTTATTCATTGTCTGCATTAACAAAAGGGTTATGTAAGATGTTTTTTTTTTCTTTTTCAAACCAATTTAAAATAAAACATTCATGATACATTTATAAAATCCAGTATGCAATAAACACTGCATGTGGAAAAAGGTCTAACCCACAGCACTTATTCTTTTTTGAGGGGAAAAAAGACTTCTAAATTTATGAAGATCTACAGGAAGAAAAGTGAGAAGGCTCTATCAATTTTTAAACAGTAAGTGAAATAGCGCACAGGCTCTGGTCTAGAAGTTTAAAGAAAAAGAAAAGTGCTGTTTTGGTTTCCTTTCATCTGCAATATGGTCTTCAGTTTAGCCCTCGGAAGCTACCTATCATATGAGCCTCCTTATGATCAGTGCTGTTTTCCGTCTCATTTACAACTGCTTGTTACACAGAGAACCAGGTCTCCCTGTAAACACAAAGTAAATGTATCAGACTCATTATCCCAGACAGGGGGTTTCAGTAAGACACCCCAAAGTCAAATTAGCTCAGAAGATGAAGGCACTGCCGGGATTTCAAGTCAGTGCAACACGTCGTAAGAGATCAGTGAAGCACACTTATTGGTGTCAGAATTTGTTCAAGAGTCACAAATATCCCTAAAATTATGGGAGGATTGTTCTGCTTAGATAAACAAGACAGGAATTTACTGAGTTATTGAATTTTAAAGGACAAAGCAGTCAATTCGCCACAGAAACAGTGAGCTGTTGATTCAGAAAATTGTCAGTGAAGGTCATTATGTATCTTTTTGCGCTTCAGTGAAGAGCATGCTTACAAATTAAGGGACAAGCGACGGAAATTAGGTTAGCGGTTACATCTTCACAACAGAGGCTCTCGGTAACAAGATATAAAAGCGTAAATCCTGGAGATTACTAATCCATCACGGCTACCATCTTTAACCTAACATTAAAGATTTTGAAAACATGCAGGCGAAGACTAACTTTCCTGTTTTCAAACAGAAAAGCCTGCATGGCTGTGATTTGAGCGAGAGAATGTTGCGCATGTGATGCAACGTTAGAATTGATTCAGTGCCAACCAGCGCACCTCAGTGATGTCTGTACCTGAAAACATAATCAATGTAACTTTGATGCAAGCTGAGGATGTGAGAAAATACAATAAAAAATTTAAAAAAAAACTTATATATTCTTCAAGGAATATGTTGTCTCCACAGGCCAGTCACATTTTTTACTTTTTTCCAGATCTTCTGCCAAGCTGCTTAAAAACAAATCAATGTTACCTTTTGTCTAAGGAATGTAGAATTGTAATTGAAAAGTTTAAGGCGAAAAGAAATCCCAATAAAGACGACTACTGATGTCTAAAAGTGGGTCAGATGTGGAAGGAGTCAATCAGATGGGCTGATCCAACCTTACTTTCATTGCCTTTGTTTAGGCAAAATTTAGACGAAACTGTTAGGAAAAAAAAGTATTTTTTCTGGGTGGTGTTTTAAATAGATATATATATAAAAAAAAGACGACCAGTGCTTACGGCTGACCAAGCATACCGTACAGTTCTGTACTCAGGTCAACTTTATTTAGTATTAAAATCTGTTTGATGTTTTAATCAAACAAATGGTGGAAGCTTTCAAATGGTGATGTTGAAGCATGAATTAACTGAAAGCTGAGATCAATTTCACAAACCAAACTAAGGCATGGTTATTAACTGACCTGAAGATATAACAAATAGCAATTTAAACATAACCTTTCTGACAGATGAAATATCCCAAAAGCAGTAGATAATCAAAAATAAATGAATAAATTGTAGAAATCTCTCATTCTGAACAAGGTTACAAGGCTATTTCAAAGACTTGGCAACATCAATGACCCAAAATAATCACAATCCACAACTGGAGAAAATATGTTCAGTGGTCAAAATTACCAAGAGAGGTCAGTCAACCAAGATGAATTTAAGAGCACAAAGACGATTTAACCTCACAAAACAACCCAGAACGGCATCTGAAGTACTGTGGATGCCGTCGGTGTTCAAGATTTAACAATAACAAAGAAGATGGGGAAAATGGAAAAAGTTTCTAAACCTTTTTTTAAAACTCTTCAAAAAAAAAAAAAAAAAAAAAAGAGCAAAAGGGCCTGGGTTAGTTACTTCAGCCAAAAAATCATCTTCATGATCCCCACAACTTTTGGAAAAAAAAAACAAACAAAAAAAAAAAAACAGAGGACTGACGAGAGAAAAGTGGAATATTCTGCAAGGTGTGTGTCTTATTACCTAAAACAAAAACTAACACAGCTTTTGGTCATTTTTAATAAACTGACCATTATACATACAATCACGATGGCAATAGTGTGACAGTTTGGGGCTGCTTTGATCTGGATCTGGACAACCTGGCATAATTGATTGAATCATTAACTGTGACCTTAAGGCCAATCAAATTTTGCCGATGTAGCAGGACAATGATCCAAAGCACTGACACATCCACAGCCTTTGGTTGACCAAAAAAAAAAAAAAAAAAAAAAAAAAAATTTTAAAGAGGTTTTGCCTCTCTAAAAGGCAAAACCTCTTTAGAGAGGCAAAATTCAAATGTTTTTGGATTTTTTGCACAGATCTGATGCAAACTAGGGTTACTGTATGTATAGTTAGGAGCATTATTTTTGCTGGAGCTAAAAAAAACAAAAAAAGGTCAAAAAACATTTTGCTAGTTAACACATTTCAGAATTGCCATGGTGAAACTGAAAAGCCTTTTGTCTTACTCTGAAACCACTGGTTGAAATCTGCACATGTAACAGGTCCTCAAAGCAAAGTCACTGAGCTTGAGACAATTATAGGGTTTGGTGAACAGCAGTACTTTGTCGTGACTGTTGCTGGAAAACCAGCAAATACGAAAAATGCACAAGAGCAGTAAAAAAAAACAAAAAAAACTGAACCTCCCTACGGGAAACCAAAGCTATGAACCACAAGAAAAAGATTAACCAGTGCAACTACAGAAGAGAAAAGAGATGGTTTTCCTCTCCACCCCATCTGCTCTCCATCTCCAGATTGTTCTCAAAATGATTTATTTTTTAATAAATGTTCAACAGCAGGTGGGATTCAGTGGAGGAAATAATGTCTGTCAACCCGAACGGCCCAAAGGTTTGTTCGTTCTCACAATGATAAATCACGTACCTCTCAAAGCACAAAGCATTGACACGTTTAACAAAACTCCCATGTCTTGATTAAAGAAATACGTTTTGTCAGCAGGCATGTTTTTGACAAAGATACAGAGCCAGAAGCTACAAACAGGCTGTTAAAATGGAAGATCTGCTGCGCTGTGTTCATTTTAATGCTTGCACTGGTGAACATTAAAGGTGATGATGTGAGAGACAATGCATTTTAGCTCCCTTTTTTATCTGCAATATACTGACGATGACTCTCAGCATTGAAAATGCGGTGAGAAAAACTCTTCTGGATCCATAAATCTTCGGAGGACAGTCTGCTGGACCCGAGTGAACTCTTGCTCATCTATTTGTCAACCTCAAAAAGGAAATTCAGAGAATTGCACTAACCTTTGGCTGCTTAAACCCCCCATCTTTTATATTCTTATCTACCATCTGATCAGACTGCTAATTCCATGTTAACACAAGAAGTGTCAACAAACTCCTGCACCCCTGCTGGTTAAAAGTGAAGACTTTCCACTGGTTGATTGTCAGCGCCATTATTCCATTGCCCCTCACACCACCTCCTATGTGTCTGCTTATGCAACATCATCCCTTAGCAAGGAGCTTTTTGTTTCCCACTTCTGCTTTGATGTGCCACCATTTGCTTCAGATATGTTTTTAATATGTGTGACAAAATCCTTTCAGCTGGAGGTGCAACAGAGTGAGAAAAGTGTTTCCCTTGAGCAACACCCACCATTCAAAGCGAAAGCAGCTCAAGCTATTTTTGAACATCATGTCAACCCGTAATTTAACATGTTTGAGTTCATGATGAAACCGCCAATAATAACCACTTTCAAGTTGCAAAAGCAAGCAAATGGGAGTGATATTTTTTCTGTTTTAATTCATTTTTAGCATTTTTTTTTTTTAACAAAAAGAATTGCAGTTGCTGTATTTGAGAGCGTCGATTGTAACACGTGGATTGATAGACTTGAAAGTCTGTGGGGTTGTCTGGTACTTTGTTAGACTTGTTCAGCAGTCAGGGACTCCCATTTCTTTTTTTTTCTTTTTTTTTTCTTTTTTATTCTTTTGCATTTTGAAGCTCTACATAAAAGCTTCTCAAGATCCAACAGTGCAAAATGTCAATTCTTACTATTTTTCAGCTGGTCTTAAAATTTTAATAGGAGTATATCGGAGTTGCTGTTCAGATGTGAACCATGTGCACCTCTCAGTTCATCAAAGATATGCTCACTATGTGTCCCTAGGTTCACAACTATGTAAAAGAAGCTGGCATTTAGTTTCTGTGCTACTCAGCTGTGGAACAAACATCTTAAAACCTGAGATGTGCAGAAACTGCTGGTTTCTTTAAATCAGGACTGGAAACATTGCTACGTTATGTATATTTCCCTTGAATATTAAAGAACACTTTAAGATATATATATATATTTTTACATCTTAGCAATTTATTTGTTTCTTTTTATGTGATGACTACATTTTATAAATGTATTTCTTATTGCAAGACAGCTTTTCTTTATGTCTTTTCCTCTATTTACCCGTTTATTACTTTCAAATACATGTCTTGTGCATGAATAGTGCTAGACAAATAAGCCAGTCTTTGCTTGACTTGCCTAAAAGGATTAAAACTATTTAACTGAAAGGATACTCAAAGTTAACTGTGAAAATGTATCACTGTACATAGTGAATTGCTTGTCAATGCAGTTTTGGAGATCAGTGTTTACCAAAGATGCTTTGGTGAACGATAAGAGAGACTAATGATAGCTTTCCAATTACATTTATTTTAGCTGTAAAGCAGTGAGTCATATCAGCGCACACTCATAAGAAAATAAGTTAGAGATCAACAGCCTTGGCAGTGTATTTTCTTCTCATTTGTCAAATTAATACTAAAAATAAGACTCAAACATCTTAGTACAGATTCATCATCTCAACACAGGTTGAAATTGAATATCATAAAATGAAGATAAAGCACAAGCTGTGGCAACAGTGATCCGGTTTAACAGGAATGCGATATTCCAAATAAAAATGTATTAAAGGGATTTTATGGAATTACACAAATTCAGATAGTCAATTCATGGAGAAAAAAAATGCTATTCATATCTTGTACTTCTGCAAATTATTTCGGTCCACCGTGTTAGAACTTCAACAAGACACCACAACAAAATGTAGCCGATCATAATCTTATCACCAGGACAACTGTTCATTATCAGAGAATCCCCAAAACATATTAAAACAGTCAAGTTGTACACAAACATACAAGGTGAATTTCAGTTTCATTATCTGTTTCTGCCTATCCTCAGCATATTCTTAACTAAAAGGAGGTTAAAAACATTTAGTTGAACGTAGATGCTATGACTTGAATTACAGAAAACAAATTCAATGACAATTTCGTCTCACTAAGTATACAAAAATTAACATGAATCAACAAAGGTGGTGTTATCAAAGCACAGCAGCTGAAATATAACTAAAAAACTCTAAATGTAGCTTTCCTGCTTTTTCAAACCATGTTGTGCTAGGTGAGGCTGCTTACTGTGAACAGACTAGTGATTTTAATATAAACTAGAGCAGAAAATATTTTTGCTCCAAGCTTATGGTCTGCAGGAAAAACCTTTCAGGATGACATTTCATACATCAAAATCATTATTTTGTTTATTGCAGCCATCATAACCCCAGTCATAATGAGCTAGAAATGCTGGCACTATCCCCCTCAAAAAATGCTCCTAATAGTAGTCTTACAATAAATTTTGTTGCTTTCACTATCTGTTTTATCTCTTCTTTTAATGTTGTTGCTTATTTTTCTTGTGATATCATGGATGTTGGCTGAAAATACAAAAAAAAAAAAAAAAAATAGGATCGGATTGCTTCATAAACTCCCTCTCTGCCTTTGTTATTTCGGTTCTGATGGGCATATACTCAAGCAAAAGAAAAAACACACAAAAAAAACAAAAAAAAAAAACGAGGAGAGCACTGTAAACAAAGATGCAAGTCCTTTGCAGATCAAATATGGAGCATGTGTGCCGCTGTGGCTAAAAGCAAGCAGCACTGATGATGCTTTTAGCAGCCACCACTTTCACAGCTCTTGTTCAAGATGAGGTCTAACGCGAAGTGACAGCATGGCTGCAGGTGAGGCTTAGACAGAGTGAAGAGCTTGCAAGCAAACTTAATCACATAAGTGAAGAATCTCACATCTGTCAGGTTAACGAGACAACGCCCTAGGAGTGATCATGAGTTTACATACAGCTGCAGGAAGTTTGTCTCCACTTTTATAGTCAACAGGGCTGACACGTCTTCCGGCTAATTTTATCTTTAGGAATATTTAGCTTGACAACACAAGCAGTTTTTTTTTTTTCTTTTTTTTTAGATTTTATTTATAACCAATTTTAAAATCTTGATAAAGAGAAAACGACCGCAGTCTGCCAAGAACTGCCAAGTTTCACAAGAATTGGCCAAAACGCTGATGGGGGTGTAACTGATGCTTCCATCTGGTGTTACGATCAATACCACACAGTGTCACCAGCAGACAGTAATGGAAACTGGAGGATCTCCAGATTTAGACCGACGGAACGAGGCAGGAAGGTGAGTCTGCACAGACACTTTGATGACACCTAGTTGTGAATGACAGCACTGTGGATGTTTACCTTTTGGGCATAGTCAGCATATATAGTGCTTAATTATTGTTTAAACTGTGAATTGTGCTCAAATATTGAAACTTTTATTTGAAAAAGGAAACTAAATATATTCAAGGATAACATTGGGGTCAGTGATTCTGATTAAGATGTGCATTACATAATTACACCTAGCAGTTTAGTATGTAGCTGAATAGTCCGAGCCCTACAGTTTTCACTTTAGCATGGAAACTGTTTCCTTGTAAAATGCCAAAATAATTATTTGTGAGCAGGGCCAGCCGGAGACGTGAGCAAACTAAACTACTGCTTAGGGTCTCAGCAGGGGCCACCGAGAAGCCCCTGTATTCTCACACAGGATGAATCTCAGAATGGGTGCTGTTCGCTTCATGCTTTGTGGTTTTGGTTGTCATGGGAAGGGTTCAAACTGGACCTTTGTACAATGTCAATGAAATAAGACTAAGTCTAAGTCTATTTATAGATAAACAGATTCATAAAACATATGTTTCTGTTTTTTTAGCATCAGAACAAGCTACGATTGAGACAAGTGGAAAAACTGCAATGCAAATACGGATCAAACCTTGACAAAGTTTTTTCTTCAGTGATTCTTTGAATCACTGTTTGGGCTTGTAAAACTGAAAAGAAAAAAAAAAAAAATAAATAAATAAATAAATACATACATACATAAAAAAAATGTCCTCTTGGGACATATTTTATTATTTTTGGTATATATTCAAGTTTAAGCCAACTTAAAACCATCTCCACCAATTGCAAACCAGAAGACTTCTAGAATCAATTACAATAATTTATTGAAAACTTACATTTATTTACAATTTAAAGAAATTGACAGCATACATAAGTGTACAAAATTAAATGTTCAGAGTTCATGGTTTCCAGAGTGTGAAAACGGAATTTATGAAATCAATAATTAACTGTAAACAACTCCTCTTAAAGGCGAACGTAGAAGCAGCTGGGATGTCGTTGTGGTGGTTTCCCAAATCAAATTCTGCTTTCAGCTATCCTAAACGGTATAACAAATGGATCCAAACAGAAGCCACATCTCACCATTTTTTATTTTTTTTGTATAACCCCTAATCTGCTTTGAATGTGCATGCTTCAATGTGTTTCTTTCAGAAAAACAAGATGTTCAGATCAAATAATTATTTTAGCAAATTGCCCCACCATATTCATCTTGCTATGTTATAATACAGCCTTCCTCTGTCATTTTTTTCGATTTGCCTTGATGCAAGTATAATTCAGTGGGAGAGACACATTGATTTCAGTACATTTAATGTGACCTGAAACCAAGAGACCCAAAAATACTCTATTAATCCCGTCACTGAAATGTAAATATTCCATCGGAAACACAAATCTCTTAGACAATCGACAACAAGACGCAAGAAGGTTATCACATCCTCTAATGTGCTAATGCTGTGAAGCTCTAGAGTGAAATGTGTAATGCAAGTGTGAAACATCGGCCGTTATCTGATTCTTAAAAATAAACAGTAATCAGACACACACACAAATCCTCAAATTAACCAGAGCTGCCTCTGGTGAGGCATACCGAACACGCATCATTTCGTGTTCGGCTTCCCCCCTCTGGGTAAAATTATATCAGGACAAAGAGAAACATCAGGCACTGAATAGAAATGTACAATTAAGACAATGTAATCACTGCAACTCATGAATAACCTCTTGATTCATACTGGTACGCTTTTAAATTGTTGAACATTTAGTAGCTAATAGTTCAAGATTTTTCTTCCCATTTACTCCTCTGAGTGCCGTGCAAATAAACTTTTAAGTATTTGCACTCTGAAGCGCTGCAAATTCAAAACGCGGCAAACGAAAGCCTCGCAAAGGATTTGTGGTACATTCACACACAAGACTCCCCCAATGTAAGGCAGCTTGCTTATGTGTGATCAAATGTGATTGTTAGCTCTTGGATTACATTTTCTGCTTTTGCAGTTAACACTCCAGGCTGACAACTTTGTAATGAGAACAGAGTCAATCCCGAAATGCAGAGCAAGTACAGTAGGTTCATGGGTAACGACCGTAAACGATCAGAAAACAGTCTCAAAGAGGCCAACTGGGCGAAAGAAGATCGTGCTCTAACAAATGTTAAACATCAAAGCTCTCTTGCAGACATAAACCAAGAAGCACATTATCTACTTGCTCTATTAAACTGAATAAATGCGCCCAGTCGAGGATTATGAATTAGTTTTAAGATGTGTCCAGCTTTGATTCTGCACAACTAGAGTAGTGTTGTGTGAACGCTTTCATAAAGCAAGTACAACATAAAATGATTAAATGACCTCTGTAAAAATAGATTCACGTCCACATAATGAAGGAACTTCAGTCTCTCATTGGATCTGAAAGCAGCAAATCTTGTAAAAGGTAAAGGAAGAATATTGTGCTACCGAGAGAGAATTAAAGGAGCAGCTTGTGTTGGACTGCCATGGCAGCATTCTATCGCAGTCACCAAGGTTTTTTTTTTGTGTGTGCAAATTACTAAACAGAGGCTTGAGAGGGAGAGAGAAGAAAGGGAAGTATCTTTTGACCAAGTGTGCTTTGAATAAATTGCATTGTGCTCTATGAGCCAATATTCCAGAGGCAGACTAATACAACTGTGGAAATTGTTTATTCTTTTCATCCATCCTCCTGTCACCATTCATCCACGCTGCTGCCAGAAAATACAATGACATTGTTTCTGAGACAGCAGGGGAACGTTCAACCGAGCACACCCCAAAACCACATCCCTGCCAAACAGTGTGCACTGAGACGGAGTGTGAGCCATCCAAGTTCAAACCGGAGTAAAAGCAAAGAAAAAACAAACGGGCTCAACAAAATGAGCTGCAAAAGGTAGGACAATGCAGTTTTGTGTTATAATCAAGGCTGGAAACTGAAAGCTAACGTCTTGATAAAGTGTTCAGTTCTTTAAAATGTTGCCACAGAACAGCCATGAACTTAAGTAAATTATTCAGAATTTAAACCAACACAAAGTAGCACATAAGTGAGAAGTGGAAGAAAATTGTTTTCTATGTATTTTTTTACAATCAAAATCTGAACTGTGGGACAAACATGAGCCCTTTAACTCCGATACCTCTGATCCAATTTATTCCAGCTGCTTTGGAAGGCCTTAGAGGCTTGTTAATGTAACTTTAATAAAGATCAAGGTTGCAAAAGCCTTGAGGGTTGGGTGAAGGGTTAGCAAACCAATTCTACCCCTAAATAGGCAGATTTAAAATGGGCATCTTACAGCACAAACTTAATTACAAATGCTTTCTCCGTCAATTTCAATCACGTTAAAGATATTCTGTAAAAAAAAAAAAAAAAAAAATGGAGAAAAAGGTTCAGTATATACAACTGCAAAATTGGTTCAAACACATCCCATAAAACTTGCAGGTGTAGTTGCAGCCAATGTACTGATGAAGTAGTTGCCAAAGATAAATTTATGTAACTTTTACAGATTTCATTTGTAAAAACAGAATGAATGCAAGGCATCAAGCCATCCTTTTTTAAAATCATTTTTAATGTGTTGGACAATCACATAAAATTCCAGTAAAAAATACATTGACGTTCGTGACTGTAACACAGCAAAATATGTGAAAGAACAAGGCACTGCATGACTGACTAGAACAACTCAAAAGATCTTACTCAGCAAGTCAGATAATACAGTTTTCAATCAGCAAGAGACCTGACCCTCAAACCAGCACTCTTTTCCACATGGATTAAAACAGAAATCAGGCATCTTGAAAGTCGGTCTCCAGGTTCTTTGTTATCTCAGCCAAATGCTGGGATTCGTCTACTGCTGGCTCTCGAGCTGCAGTCAATCCTCTGGCGGCAGAGTTTTCCTGTGGCCTCTGCAGTGTGTCCGTTTCTCGCTTCACATCTTTCCCTCCGCCCAAAACTTTCTGGCTCTCTGTGAAGTACTGGTTGGGGTGACTGAGAGAGAAAGAGGTGTCCTCCACCTGCTCAGAAAAAAATGAGAAAGCACAGCAGAGGAAGGTCAAGAGAGGACATTAACTGCTAGTTATCGTGAAGACGACAGGTTGATTGACTGATTTAATGCAATGTCACCTTTGATGAAATGGTCATTTAATATCTCTCTCGCTGTCGACGAGAAATGTTTTACTGAATTCTTCGCGTTGCAGAATTTCAGAGACGCATAACTGAGCCGAGTCGCTGATGGTTTGAATCATTTCATGATTTTATGGTTTCCTTTAGAGGAAGTGCATAACGTATCTATAGTTGCTACAGCATCTGCTGTGTGACAAATTACAGATAGTGACAAACTAACAAAACTTGTTATTTTTCCCTTTGGAGAACGAGAATAAATTAAATTATGTCAACAAGAAAAGCAATAAAAATATTCAAAGAACAGTTTGTGCCATAATTTGTGTCACAATACTTCCACCTACTTATAACTTGCAGTAAAATATTACTATAAAAAAAAATAAATAAATAAATAAATAAATAAAAAAGAAAAGAAATGAAGGGGGTGTTAAAAGTAACAAGAGTGGAAAAAAGTGCTGCTTTTCTTGGTTGCAAGCATAAAAGCTATAATGTAGTATATTAACTCATTAAACAGATGATCTAATGAGTTAATTGTTTCCAAGTACTGAGTGAATTAATATGTACAGAGTACATGCAATAAGAAAAAAAAAAAAAAAAAAAAACTTTCAGTGGTATTTTAGACCAACTGTTTAAGTTCACACATCAGAATGACCCGTACCTGTGTGTATAAAACCAGATTTTTTTTGACAAACAGCATAATTTTACTTTTCAAAGCAACCTTTTTGCTTCTTTCTTTCTGCTTCACAGATATTCTCTACATTGTATTAGTTTACATAAACCCCTGAAAAATTAACTGAAGCTTGTAGCCAAGATTAAATCAGAATGAATGCTGTATTGAAATAGTGCAAGCTGACTTGACAAATTGTCTGATTTAGGCAGATCAGACCATGTGTTTCAAATCAAGTAGAGACACATGGCAACCCGCCAGACAAATGTGAGGAAAAAATGTCGTACGGTTATATTTAGCAAGCATCTGCATCACACTGATCTAAGCAACCATCTATTCAGGCAAAACGTGATAAGTAATGAGTTTCAACCATCAAAAGTCAAACAGATCACAGTTCTGTAAGTGTCTACAGAGGATAAAATAGGCTGGAACGACTGAACAAACTTTAAAAAAAACACATGGTTCTGATAGTCATGGATGTGACGACTGTGTTTCAGTGTGAGATGTAAACACTGGCCAGCAATTAAAAGAGATTGAACTTACATTGTGGGTCAATTCAAAGTATTTTTGGCACGCCAGCTGATAATGCATCCCTTTGACCAGCTCAAGAATCTGCAACAAAAGGTAGAAAAAGTTACACCTCAGTGTTCACAGAAAGAGTTACAGTCACATTTAAAGATAACATCAGCATCTGGTGCTGCTCCAGCAAAGTTTCAATAACCATTTTAATTGGATTTGGGTCAACTACCAACACAAGCACAGTTCATAAATCAGATTGACAGCAGAAAATACGTTCTTAAAGAAATCTTTGCAAAGCTAATAAAAACAGATGAATTAGCTCTTGGTAGAATGACCACAGGCAGCTTTAAACTTGATCTAAACCGTATTAACTATTTTCATAATGTGAGAAGCTAACTTTCCGAGGACACTGAGGTCCTGTGCAAAGACCAACATCACATGCATCGCAAAACAAGAGCAGTTACTCTCACATGTGACTAACTGGAACTAAATGAAGCCTTTTGGAGCATTCATATTGGAGCTTTTCATTCTCCTGGAAAACAAATCCAACGACTGTTCCTCAGCTTGGATTTGTTTGTAATCATCATTCCCCAAGCTCCTACTTTCCAGCCTCTGGTGTAATAACGCTACCGGCACGCTCGTCTCTACAGCTGGTAATAGATCAGGAATGAGCTGAGCAGATTCTCTACCATAAATTGTACTTTCAAACTAGTTTTAACTGATTTTGTTAAGGAAAAAAATGGAGCTGTTGTAGTTATGAGAGCAACAGATTAATAAAAAAAAATGAAAATGGCAGCTGTTCATTGAGATGCATTTCGAATCCTTCTCCAACAAACATACAAATAAGATATTAACGATGTCTCAGGGACCACCTGTTTAATCTAATGGTTGAAGACAGATTGCAGAGACATGGGAAATATAAACAATAACTTTAGTGTTACCGTGTTTCACTTAACACCACAGCTCCTAAACCAATTTGTTTAAGCGTCAGCATGATGCTGATTTTGTGGCTTCATGTCTAATTATCCTTCAAATTGGTGAAAATTACCTTTTATTAAATCTGTATGAATGTTTATTCTGCTTACGGAAAACTTATTGATTAAAGTAGACATCTTCAAACTCAATATTAGATTCCTTCTTATACAGCCTTTATGTCCTTTTCTTTAAATTAGGGACTTTGACAAAGCATCGTCAAGAAGTTTGATTTATCGATCAAAAATCTCAAAAAGAACACATCGGGGGGGAAAAGATTTGCAAAAGCTCTCAATTCTTTACTTTCTTGCTCAGTTTGCCATTTGCAATATCTGTGACTTATCCATTTATTTTAATCAATTGTAACCCTGTTTCACAGTGTTTGATGACATTATGCTACCTTGTTTCACACCAGCTCATGTTAGTCAATAATATCACAGTCTGTTGGTCCCTAAATGTTTTATTTGACAGAAATGTCATAAATCTTTCACTGGATTTTTCCTCGGCAACTTCTAAAAGTTTTCTAAAATAATTTTTTTTTAAGTTTCTTAGTAAAAGAAATGATTTTTACTGCTCAGAAGCAAAAAAGTACGACTTTATGGTCAGACTGGAAAAAAAACCCACCTGACTGACTCCACTGGGAGACACTTTATAGGACTGAAGCTTCTGCTTCAGTAGTTCTGGGTCACTGTGACGGAATGGACATCCTGACAACAGGAACAACATAGATCAATAAATCAATTATAAGACACTACAAAAGAAAGGGACACTTGGCTGATTTTACACTTGATCCAATGGTTGGAAGTTAAATGAAAATAAAATAAATAAAATACTGGAATATTATTTATGATCAGTGCAATCGGGTACATAAACTCTAGAAGACTGCACTCTTCGGAGAGGAAGCTGTTACTGCAAGAAGAACCCCCAGTCAAATCTTTTCAGCATCACTGAGGTGTTTAAAAGTGAAGCTTGAGGAAGCACACAAGGTCCGTGAGGTTTCCAGAAAGCAAACAGTTTTCTGCTGAAGCGTGCCAGCTGTTCATTCAGTCTGCCACAATTGGAAATCACACATTCAGAACTACGTGATGGTGAACCAACAGCAAAGTGTGTCAGGTTCATCTTTTTGAAGAGTCCAATTGTCCCTCAATAGAACAAGCTGGTTTAAGAAATGTTGGCAGTCTTTGAAAATTACACACTTAAGTTAAGGGTCTCTGTACTCTACAGGGAATAAACACAGGGACTGCTACAAGTAATGATAGCTCCTAATGTAAGATGTTAAGGCTGTTTAAAATGTCAGCTCTAATAAAGTACTTAGGATATTTGGTATGTAAAAACTATAATGTTTTTATATAAACTATAATGTTTTTACATACCAAGGTCTCTACTTCAAATCAAATTAAAAAAAAAAAAAAAAAAAAAAACTTTAAAACCCAACAGATAATGATTTCTTCTTGCAGACGCTAACTCACCATGATAGTCGCCTTGGCTGGGTGGGTTTGATAAAATCACCTTCATGCAGCTGTAGGGAGTGTAGTCTGCTCGCTTGCCTTCTTTGCCAAACATGTGGCGGATGCTGTAGGCATATGCTTTGTCAAACTACAGAGAGACGAGGGTAAGGGAAGGGGGGGGGGTCAGGAAGAGAAGGCATTAGTAAGGATGAGAGTATAAGAGGGACAAGGTTGGTGTGAAAGAGGCACCGTCATACATCATGTCAGTTCTGAAGGGAAGTTTTCCACTGTGAAATATAGAGCTATTAGAGAGAACCTGCTACAGAGGTGTTGCAACACTCTAGATAGCTGCGTTATGGATGCTTTAATGAGGCCATCCTTCTCCACGCTTTTTGCCTCCTTGTCCTGAAGAGCACTCCGACACAACATGAGGCGTACTTTAAATCAAGAAATAAATGAAGGCAAATCCAACGCACTTTCACAAGTTTCTTGTGAAAAATACCGCACTGCTATGCGCGTCTCTTACTAAGGGGAAATAATACGATATTATAAAACTGAGTAGAATCCGTTTTGACTAGTTGTAGCAATCAGTTTCAAAGTGAAACACGAGTTTCAAGCAATATGATGAAAATATTGAGTAAGTGTATCCCCTGGCTTGTTAAAAGAACGGTTCAGTGTTCTTTCCAAGATATTTGTGAAAGCGCAGCGTAGCACAGGGACCTGCAGAGACCAGAGTTGCTGATGCTGAAAATGATTTAATAGTTATTTCTGATAAGGTAAAAAAAAAAAAAAAAAAAAAAAAAAAAAAAAAAGGTTTTTTTAAAAAAAAATTTTGGAAAAAAAAA
>NW_015112683.1:470582-592964 GCF_001443285.1 Poecilia latipinna | reverse complement strand
CCCAAGTTGTGGATGCTGAAAAAGATTTAAAAATTTTTTTTTATAAAGTAAAAAAAAAAAAAAAAAAAAAAAAAGAAAGAAAGAAGAGTTTCTTCAATAAGAATGTTGGAGAATAAAAAAAACTCGCTACATTTCAGTACAAGAACATTTACTTCATTAAATGGTACATTAGACCTTATATCGACCGCTCGAAATAAAAAAAAATAAAAACAGAGAATTCCTAAAATTCACCACAGCAAATTGAAGAACAAAGCTGTCATCAGGTATCCTAAAAAGTTTATGAACCTCATATAACTTGGCTATGTTTTAAGTGTTTATTTCTGTTTTTGTAAAAATTTTGGTACACACCTCATTAGTAGATAACTATAATTTAGTTTGTCAGTAGGAAATATGATCCAAGACCAAAACAACATATATATTTTGAATGCAGAAATGTTGGCCTGCTAAAAAGTAACACATAGAAGTACAGGTGCTCTGGCCATCAAATTGAACAATGATGGTAGTTAAACCATGACCTTAACTTTCAAATGAAAAGGAAGAAAATTACTGGCATCTTAAAACAGAACTTCTGACTATAGATGATCAGTCAGGTTCCTTTTTCAAACAACTAATTATCGCTCAGCTACATGCAAATTTGCACCGTCTTAATCTCAACAAATGAGCAAAATATCAAAGCCATCAGTAAACAAGCTGATGGCAAAATAACTAGACAACACAAAAAGCAAAAACAAAAAGGTTGCTTTGAAAAGCAAAATTATACTATCTGTCAAAAGAGCTTTTGGTAGTTTAATTAAAAAATTAGTTAAGAAAACTGAAATCTACTCCAAATGTAACACACCACAATGGCAGCGACAACATGTTTGTTACCTCCACTGCCCAGTTTTCTGTTCCTGTATTGGTGCTTTTGTCTGCATGTTCAAAGAGACTTGTTTTCTTAGAGTACAACACTGATTATGGATAAAAATAAAAAAATAAAACTTCAAAAGATGCAGAACTATTCCTTTAATCTTTCTAAAAGCATATCTGACATTTTTGCACTGAGGTTTAAATTAAATGAACCTTCACAAGTCGGATTTTTCCAGTCTGGAGAAACAGATCTTCAAGAAGCAAAACATCAACGTGGAGAACACAAACTAAACGTCCATAGAATATTTTAAAAGTGTCAAAATTTAGGATACTTTCACATTCACTTCACTTTTAGAAAAGCACTTTCACTTTATAGATTTTTTTTAATAAGCTCCCTCCCCAAAAAGTAAAACCAACACACATTTGTGACTGCCTCCTAAAAAGAAAAAACATCATTGTAACATCCACCCCCCAGACTGCTCTGACAGTAGGAGACGATAATCACCAAAACTGCACCCCCACACATTAATGTCGCAATAAAACCTTTGAACTTCCTATTGTGACTAGCTGCAGTGGCAATTTAAAAACCCATCAAATCTTCTTTAAGTATGATAAATCAGACATTAATTATGTTGAGCTTCTAAGGATTCAAGAGGCCACTTGCTGATTTAAGAGCTCCATAGTCCACTGGCACTAAAGTGTGTTTAATATGCATTTTGTGGACTAATCTGGATATAAAAAGAATCCTAAGTGGTACAAAGTGATCGCGTGGTCACTACTGAGGTTAAAGGAGAATGATAAATGCCTCTATTTTTTTTTTTTGCTAACGTCAGCTGCTACTTCATATATTTAGTGTTTCATCTAATTACAAACTACAGTGATATGCATCCAATATTATATCCAACACGACAGCACCACGACACTAACAGAGTCTTAGCACACATTACAAGTGAGGATTCAAGTTATTACTCAGTAATCAGCAGTAAAAATATGATATGATGATATTGCTCTCATCAGGTGATCGTATTTCTGTAACGTTAAAAGCTCCTAATGACCCAGCTTCACTTTACTGCAAAGACCAGAGAGTTACATATTTTTCCCCAAACAGACTAAATCATGGTCTTTGCTCAAAGTTGTCCTTTCTACAGTATTTAAATGAATGAGGTCAAGGTTTCTGCTATTAGACTTGTATAAAGAAAGCCGCTACGCTCCCCCGAAATAGACTTATAAGTTTGCTATTGGATTAAGCTCAGGGTTGCATCTAGCGCAAGTGACCTCCAAGTCATATCTTTAGCTGTGTTGCTAAAACACTCCATTAGGTGGTGAGGATAATCCTTTACCCTGCCATATTCTAACATTCTTTTCCATATGAGGCATATTTCTGGCCATATAATCACTTCTCTATTGCTCCCAGTATCTTTAAACAGTTCTATCATAAGACGCAGGAAGAAATATACTGAGTGTGATTAGGATAAACACAGATTTAATTTTATTATAAGTTAGAAGGATCTGATTGGACTTAAAATTATGTTTTCAGTAATGTTATCTAAGATCAAATTGGTGCAACATCAATAAAAAATTATTTTTTCAGGGTTTTTTTTTTTTTAAATAATGGTTCAAGAAAGGTTAGCGGTGAAAGCGTTAGGAGTCTCCTTTAAAGACTACTTTTAATTCCAGCTAAACAACTTTTACAACACCGTAAAAAAACAACAACAAAAAAACAAGAGATTTAATAACATTTTACCAAATCAGTTGTAATTCTACATTGTTGGTACTTGTTTAGCACCAATTCTGCCTCTCCTCCAAAACACACTTGCTATAACACTAAATAACTGGTTTTATTTTAGCGCCTGACCAAAACTAGTTTGTCGACTCGGGGCCCAGTAATTACATGAAGCTGAGAGCAAGTGTCCAGATGCAAACAACCTCCTAAATTATTTGTGTAATGTTTTAGACTTTTTTTTTTTTTTCCGATTTTAATACGACTCCCAGAGTAGCACATGAATGAAATGTTCAGTTCGAGATGTTCATAACATGCTTAACTTTTGAAACATTTGCTTTTCTAATTTAGCTTTTCTTTCATTTCATCATCTCATTACATTAAATTATTTAATCTCTTGATGTTAGGCTCACTGAACGATTTTTCAGTAAGTTACAATTTTATTTAGCTTCAATACAGATTTTTATGTTTACTAGATTGCTAGTCATTTACAAGTGAATATTCCCTTGTTGGAGAGAGACTTAAAGTGGATCTGTTAAACTGTGATGTTAAATGCAATGAGGTCTAAAATGTGGGTGCACCTAACGTTTGTGCTGGTCCATCTGAGAAAATAAGTTAGGTACTCTACGGTAATAAGATAAGGGTTTTGTAAAGTACACTCTAAAACATTAATGTGGTTGTCCTTAAGCCACTTTGGCACTAATTTGACAGTAGAGTAATTATCTATTTGGAAAACCTCTTTGTGCTCAAGCTTTAACTTCCTGCATAAAATCCTGAAATGTTGCTTCAAATGTTCTTCATACTTTTGTTTTCTCATTATGGAAACAATTCGACGAAGTTAACCAGTTTTGTCCTGCAGCAAAACAACCCCGATGGTGTCAGTTAGAAGAAAGGAATTAACTTAAAGTTAAGGTCTGTAAAACAAGTAGTTTAACAGCAGTTCTGCCCCAAGGCTACACTACGCTACAGCAAAGTGGCACAAATAGACACTCCTACAAATGAATAGGCCAACGTCTGTGGCAAGAAGAATGGATAGATCAAGTTAATTTCATCAATTCTCCCTCTCCCACTAGTCTAATATTACATTGCCTCTTCCTCCAGGCCTTCCTTTCGGCATCGCTGCCTCTCATCTTCCTTCTCTCCTCTTGTCGCATACTAATGAGAAGGCTTTGTGCAGCATGCCACAAAGTGCAGCTTCTGACACAACACATACATCACTGTGAGAGCTGCGAGCTGGTCAGCACCATTCAGATGCCTCGGCTGTGGAACAAAAGCAGGGCTTTTTCCGAAAGCCATCACACGCGTTACATGGCAAGTAAGACACCTCAAAAACGGGGCACAAAAAAAAAAGAAAGGGCCACAACAAAAGTCCGGCATGTGAGCCTGATGGATGAAGAGATTATGAAACTACAATGGGCACTACTTGATTAAAGTCAATGTTATTTGTTTTCTTTCTTTTTTTTTTTTTTAGGAATTTCTTCCCATTTCTGTTTTGACATTCACTACACTTTCAAACAGCATAGAAGTTTCTTTGAAATTCCTATGTGGGTTAGAAAACTTTAATGTAAACACAAAAGATTCATTCTGAGTTAAATCTGTACAGAAACATGGAAACAAGGACTCAAAAAACAAAAACCTGATTAAAAAAGGGGTTTGCTGCATCTTAAAAAAAAAAAATGAATCACCAATGTTGTTTTTGTCTGCCTTCAAATTAGTCAGACAGCCTTGCAACTTCAGTTCGTTGATATACTTATATTTTCCACTAACTTAACTAGTGAGAGATCATATGTACCTCAATGAAAAAAAGATTACT
The DNA here is from genome assembly GCF_001443285.1 of Poecilia latipinna. Classification (NCBI taxonomy): domain Eukaryota; kingdom Metazoa; phylum Chordata; class Actinopteri; order Cyprinodontiformes; family Poeciliidae; genus Poecilia; species Poecilia latipinna. The sequence goes on along the minus strand of NW_015112683.1, from coordinate 588,585 downwards.
CATACACAGAGTTTTAAAAAAATGATTTTCTAAATGTTTTAAAAATACAAATCACAAAAATTACAACACATTTCTATTCAACCTGCCCGAGTCAGTACTTTGTAAAACTATGTTTCATGCAAATTCGGTTGTTAATCTTTTGGTTTACGTTTCAACAGTTTTGTATATCTAGCTGCTGAAATTGTTGCTCATGCTTATCACAGAAAAGCTTAAGCTCAGCCAGACTGGATAAACAGCATCTGTCAACATCAATATTCAAATCTTGCCACAGATTCTCATTTGAATATAGGTCTGGACGTTTTAGTCATTCTAACATAAACATTTGTTCTTATCTAAAGCAATTTTTGTGTAGAAATGGCTGCATGGGGTTATAATCCTGCTGAAAAGTGACTCTCTTCCCCACTCATGTTTTTTTGCTAAGCTGAACAGGTCTTCCTACTGGACCGCAATGGCTTCACCTACATGTTTTTTCCATCAACTATAACCGACTTCCTTTCCCCTGCTGACAACAGACGCCCACATAGCAAGATTTGTAATTTACAGTGAGTGAGTGATTAAAAACTGACCAACAGTGTCAAGTTTTTAATTAGATCTTTTGTCTTGCATGACTGAAGGCATTTGAAATAACAACGTTCCCTATTGATGTGGCCACGTATCGTTACAGCAGGAGACCTTAATGTTAATGTACATCTGCTGAATAATAATTGCATTTTAGAGTCTGACCTATAAGAAAAATCAAAACATGCCTTAAATTGAGTACATGCTATCTTACATCGGTAATAAAGCTGGTGTTTATACTGACTTTTGTCTCAACTCTTGTTCCCAATAATCTCACCAGTTCAAAAGCCCATCGAAGCATTTGAACTAACGAGAATCAAGAAGCACAAAGTTCCTCTCTAGCGTTTCTATGTTGCTAGCTCTTTTACAGGACGTCAGCTGGTAAGAAGCAGGAGTTTGATTGGTTGGAGAAAATCAAAGTAATTTAGAGAAGAATAAAATGACTTGTAAATTATATGTTTTCTTGACGCTTTATAATTGATCAATTGTTAATTTTGACATTATTTATGAAAAAGTTAAACTTTTGTTTCTCTTCTTCCTGAGACTGAGGCGATTGGCCAATTTGACTTGACAGGGCGTGATCTGACAGTATACATGTGGATGCCATTTAGAAAGCTGCTGCTTTTTTTGACATCTTGGAAAACAAACTGGCTTTTTTCAGCAAAGTCAGAGCGATGATTCCCTGTTTTCCACACTACACCTCTCATTGTAAGAACATTCAGCCTAAGTACAAGGAATGTCCCAATTAAGATGTCCTATTGCTGATCGGATCTGAGCCACTGAAGTTTTTATCTTTGTATTAAGCATCTCCTCTTCTGCTCTGCAAGCTCTGCTACACGAGATCCATGCACCTCAGTGTGATGCAGAGCTACACAATGAAAAATTGATCCTATTAGCAGCAGCTGGGTAATAACACTGAGCAACCATGTGAGCTCAAAGTTTCTGCAGTAAAGCCAATTAAAGTTCACATCAGAGACCATACCTCCTAAAATAATTGCAAACTTATGCTAGAATGCCTGTGCAGCAGGATGCTGGATATGTGGTTGGACAGCACAGGGGTTGCCCTTACTCAAACACTTCTACAGGAAAGGTAAATTCCCAATATTCTCGTGCAGCAATTGGTAGGTCAACCAGGGTGTTGAATTTAATACACACTCTGTATTCCATTTTGCCATTTGCTAGTCCTGTGGAAATGTAGCTCATTTCTTTGAAGTTTCTCCACGGTGTATTGAAGAGGACTTTGGGTTCTAATTATAGCTTCTGAATAAGCTAAAAAAAAAAAAATCAAAATCAAAACAGATCTCAGAAATGTGTTTTAGCAAACCACAGCCCAAGTCAACTGAATGAGCACGATGTATCCTGTCAGTGTTTTTAACATTAGTTGTCTAATTAAATTGGGAGCACTAAACACACTTCTGTCTTTAAAGCACAAAAAGCTCAAACACACAGTGGCTGCCAGTGGCTGTTTTTGAAATACTTTCCCGTAGCAGATGTTAGCATAGCGTGGCTGTGGCAACATCTCCTGCCAACACTCTTTAAAGCAAGCTGCATTAAAGCTCAGCTGGCACAGCAGAGGAGCCGTCAGTACAGGGTGACATCAATCCTGGCCTAAGTGAGCCCCCCCCGTCTAAATACAAGCATCATTTGGGATCAGACGTTTCTAGACATATTCTTAATTTAACATCTGATGTGATGGGCATTTTTATTTATAGAGTCAAATTTAACTGTTGATGTTGCACAAACTATATTTTGTCATTTCAATATTAGTGTCCAAGTAAATCAGCAGGGGCAAAAAACAAAAGAAAAAAAAATAGTATATAAAGTCTTTTTTTTCTTGTGTTCTATGGTCTAGAATAAAGTTAATCCACTTGGAATATAAATGTATTGTGGAACAGTGGAATGAGATGTAGCTACAGTGTCTTGCAAAAGACTCCACATTATTGGAAAGTGGAAGGAAACTATTTTTTTCAAAATGTATTACAAATAAAAAATTTGAAAAGTGTGGCGAGCATTTGTTTTCAATTCCCCTGAGTCAAAATGTACTGTATGTCTCTATCAACTTTGCACATCCACAATATGAAATGTTTGGGTATTCTTTGAAAAACATCCGTAAACCTCGAGTGAGATGGAGTCTGAAAAGCAATTCTTAGTTGTTGCTGCCACCATTATGTATTAAAGTAGGTATTGTATTATGTGTTGGGAATACCAGTTTTCCTTCAAATAATTTACATCAGAGTATATATCCAATTCTCTGTCAGAATATCTTGAGTCTGAGTGATTTAAATAGAAATAAACTTGGTAAAGGCCAGTTATCTGGACAGGACATAACCAAGGTTTTGTTGTCTCCGTCAATGGATTTTGCTTCATTTTGAAATGATACTGAATTAGCTTATAATTTTTGTGATAAATACAAAACAAGTCAAAATTTCAGTGTCTGCTAAAGATTCCTCTTAGCTGCAAACTAGGTTGCGGCTTAATAATTCATAAACATTTTGTTGACTATGATGCATTCTGCTTTGTTGCTAAGCAGGCCAGAGCAAATTAAAATTAAAAGTTTAGTTACAAAATTACCTTGTCTGCATCCACTTTGCCTCGTATGAACTCCATCCTCCAGAACTGCAGCGCCTGCTCCAAAGAGAGGCCGATGCCTTTGAGGAAGAGACCGTACTGCATTCTGCCTCCGTGGCGGAGATGGTGCTGGTCTCTGAGCGCCTGGTGGAGCTGCCTCATACAGAGCGGGAAGGACTTCCCTGCAAGCTGAAAACACTCGACTTTTAATGATGGACAAAAAAATCTCCATAAAAAGTCACACGATAAAAAATTACTAACTTTGTTTTACACATGTATAATAAACAAAGCATGCTTATGAACGTCCCATTAATCACACTCAGGGACCACTTTCCAGTATATTTTAGAGGTTTCCCTGTTTCAGCACACCTGACTGAAAATAAATGGGTTGTTAACAACCTTCTACTGGAACTTAATGACATGCTGAGGAGGTAATTTAATCATCTAAATATGGTCTGTTGAAGCAAGAAAACATCTAAAACATGTAGCACAGTTAGAGCAGAGGGCCTGGATTAAGGTATGAAACGGTACTCATCGCATCACTAAGAAGAAAATACCTTCTTGCTAAATCAAACATTAAGTACAGTGAGGCTCTTGGTCATTTTTTTTGGCTAAAACAAGGAACTGTGAACTTTCTGTATTTTTCTCCAGGCACTTTAATATGTCACCACTAAGTGACAAGATATTCTATAAGCATCCCATTTTTACCTTTTATCTTCTAATAAATAAAACCTGGCATTCTAATCAGACGTGATCAGAAAGACTTACTGAATCGATCTGCTCCAAGGAGATTTTCCCAACATTTTTTTGGACGCTGTAATCCTGTCCCAAATAGGAATGGCTGAAATAAGACAATAAAGCATCAGGTCTGTTTTTCTCAAATAAATACAGTTGCCATTAGAACTCAAAGTAGCATAAAATCTGTTTATGGTGGTTGAGACCATACAGCCTTTTCTGATCTCCTTCCAAACCCAATTAAGGCCAGTGCTGAGCCAGAGTCCAAAATGATTGGGCAGCAAATCATATAATATTCTGCCCACTATAAAGATTACTGACATAGCTATTTATCTCAACAACCTATCCACTAATCCCCAACACCACTCTGGGATAATCCCTTCTTCCACCGGTGTATTTGGGTTTTTACTTTTAAGGCAAAAATAAACACCTTCAGCTGTTTTACTAAAACAAAGATAAACTCTCCTGCTATTTTGCAAGGATATTTCATTATTTCCTGCTACTAAATCTAGATTGAAATAGCCAAAAATTGCACACAGCTTTAATAAAATTGAGCCACATGTAGTTAACTGTAGCTTTCCAAAGCCCATTTACGATTACAAGCATCGTTAGGTAATACACCGGCTGTTTTAAAACAGACAATATGATGTTCAACTAATGTTATTATATTAGTACTGATGCATCATTTGGAAAAAAACATCAGTGTGACAAAAAGAAATCCCCTTTAATTCAGGAAAATATAATCAAACCAGATTACGAGGTTGACTCAGACATTCAACACAGGACACAAATTCAAAATAAATTCTGCAGAATTTGACTAAGATCAAAATTGTTCTTTTAAATTGATCAAACTGCAAATTGTGTCCGTTAGTGACAACAAATGTATGTTCGCACATTTGCTATAAGGAATATTCCATAAAACGATCTGGTGAACACATTTAGACAGAGTTCAGCTTCACTAGCATGACTGCTAACTGGACAATTGGACACTCAAACACCTGACCTTCATCAGTCAGTAAACACACCATACCTAACAGTAAACTGGTCAACATCACTCTTCAGCGTTGATGTTGCTATTTAAGGTAATAGTAGCCGTTTTACTGGGGTGTTTAAAGAACAAAGTTGGAGTAAACAACAGGTGTAAGTGCCTATTTAACATTTAATTTTCTATGCAGAGTCTGGTAATAACAGAAAAGTTAAATGGAGTTAGCATTTTATCAATTTGAGCTTTCAACTTCTGTCATGAAAGGTAAAGGGTCTATATTCTCTAAGGAAAACACAGAGGTTGTGCGTGGTTAACAATGAGTGCAATAGACATATGTCATCTGTGCAATTATTTAGATCTGTGATGTTTACTCCAGTGATCAAAAATAAGTCACACAGAAAGTTCTGACTTTCTGTCCATTAAAGACACAGTTTTAGATTCAAGCCGCGATAAAAGTTGGAATTAAAGCGGTCTATGAAAACCAAAACTTTGGAGATCAGAGTTCAAGATGATTCAATATTCTTTTCTTAATCAGCTGTCAAAATGACAAAAAATAATTACTACTGTAATTTTTGAAGAGTTTCCCTGATTATAAGTCATGACAAATGCTGACAGTTTCTTTGACAACTAACTGACCACATGACAACATCACAGCTCTGGGGTGTCTGTTATCAGGAATATAAAACTGTGCATTTGCAGAAACAAGTGAAAATAAAATATCATGCAGCATCGCACCCCAATGGTGATGAAGAATTACATCAGTAAATGACAGATTTACTCAACAACACTTCAAGAGCACATTTGATGTTCATTCGTGACAATATTCTTTTTCCAACAAGAAAAGCAACAAAGTTTTTAATCCTACTGCTTACCTGAGGTGGTTAAGAAGCGGTTGGAGACGCTCATCAGAATGCACCGCTGGTAGGGAGCGGGCTGTCAACTGCAGAAAAGATGGGCATCACATGAATAATGTCTTGGTCAAAGGATTAGGAAAACCTAAGGCTGCAGATCAGTACAACCAAACTGCTTAAAGGCATTTCCACTGAAAACTTGAGACAACATCTTTTAATTATAGCCCCAGTGTTTCTCAGCTTTTTTTTTTTTAATTTAAACTGAATAAAAACATTTCTTAAAATGGGCAATGCCTTCATTGAATGAACCTGATTGTAGTTCTAACTCTTTTAGAAGGTAATCTTATTTGTTTACCAGACAGAACGTGTTTTAGCTGATGCGATTAGCAATTGCAATATTTAAAACAAAGATCATTCACACAAAGCTTGTGTGGTGGGGACCAGACAGTTATCTTGGGAGTGTGAAAGACTTTAAAGTGCAAATAGATGTAAAACCCATACCATCTTTAAAACATCTGTACCACATAAAATAACTGTCAAATGATGTCTGACAACTTCTGACTATTTCTGGTTTTGGTATTCAAATGCTGCTTTAGCCTCAGAACAAACCAGCTCAGTTTGATTTCAAAGCAAACCTTCACTACTCAAATAAAACAATGGTGTAAATACATCTTTTGTTCAGAGCGGGTTTTTTTTTTTTTTTTGTATGTTATGCATTTTCCAAAATTTACTTTTGTTGTTGTGAGTGGAAGAAAATACCCAACACAGAAACACAATAGCAGATTTCCAGAAAAGTTCAAATAATTTGGGACAATTATTCCATTTCAGCAGTTAGCGATCCAGATAATTACTTGGAAATGGAAGAATGGCTAAACCAAGCTGCTCTTTGTTTTTTGTTCTTTTTTTCCATTTGCATTAGCTTGTGCTTTCTGTCCTTTGATTGTGGACTTGTGCTTTGATAAACCAGAATCAAATACATCAGGCTCACTTTGCCAACAATAGGACATCTGCACCTAAAAGTGTGTTAGATTGAGGAGGAAGCAAAGAATTGATTTAGTTTTTTTTTTTTTTACTTTCAGACAAAAAGCACAGCCTGTGAAAGCTCTCATGCTTTGTTACTCAGCAGGCACCAACATAAGAAGTTATTTTTTAACCATCATCTGAAATCACACTTCTATAAATCAGGTGATCATATAGTTCACTTTGCCAGGAGTTTTAAATGAGTTTAAGCTGCAAAAAGTCATTTTAGATTATGTTCTGAGCAGAATCCAATGTTTGCACTACATGATAAAATACTGATTGAAGGAGGTTTCTGAACAGAGCATAATGCTAATAAAAAACTGGATTTTTGGTTATGTTGCATTTCTTGTGCACAGAAAATAAACTTTTAAGACAGACTAAAATGATAAATGAGAACTACTGGATTTCATTTTGCTTAGCCATGACGCATTGAATTAAATTAGTTCAGATTTGGTTAGGAGACCTAAACCTCTGAGTCACTGTCCATTAATTATAATTAGAGTTTTGAGGTTAGACGTCTTTGTTAACAAATAAATCCAGGGCATAATAGCATTACATAGAGACATAAAAAAATAAGTACCACCATGATGATAATGAAATTAATGATGTAGCACTATGACATCAACATGCTTTCTTAAGGCTCATTGCTTTGGTGCAATGTGGATGCCTGGAACTGGTGTAACGGGTATGGATGCCTTCACATAGAAACTGCTTTCAGATTTAAAATGTCACTCCAATCAGCTGCTGGTAGTGACAACTAATCCATCTGTGAGGCATCCTGAGAGTCAAGTGATCTTTATAATGACTGTCAGTTGCCCTGGCAACTGCCTGATAACAACAATGTTCTCCTCGTGCCCTCACAGCAGTGGCCATTACAGCCATCCCAGCTCTTTGTGAACTGGACCATTTTTATGAGGTACTTAACTTTTTATTTCACAATGAATGTGAACATTAACACCATCTCTGACATTAAGTCCCAGAATGTACCCCGCTTCTTGGGATGAGCCAATGACATTAGGCCATCAAAATCAACAAAAGCTACAATATCATACCTTAGATACCTACACCAGGAATCAAAGTCAGCCAAATTTCCCACAAGTGGCTCTAATCAATTATCAAATTAGGGCTGCAACTAACAATTATTTTGGTAACTAATTGTTCTATTGATTATTCTGACAACAGCATACAAAACTGTCACATTCTTCAAATTTTTCATTTAAGCACTTCAAAAAAAAATACAAATAATTACATTCCTTTGTTTTAAAATAAGAATATATATATTTTGTTGCCTAAAAAACAGCATGTAGCAAATAATTACACCAAAAAGTGAAAAGCTCAGGGCTTTCTGTTTGACTTATCAATATAGTGTATGGCTAATCTGTTAATTATTTTATTTTTTCACAAAATGTGCGTAATAGTTTTTTTTTTTATTATTATTTATTTTCTTATTACATCATTTGAACAGGTGAAGCAAAACCTTTGCCACTCCAGTTCTGGGTAGAAAGTTTTTACACAAAGGGTATTTTTTTTATTTTAAATAAAAATGTGTATATTTTGTACACTTTTGATTTAATTACTGCTCGGAACATGGTCTTCTTGTGAGTCTGTATGTTCCAGACGATGATTAGTCCATTTCTAAATTAGTTGACAATTATTTGAATAATTGATTCATCATGATTAATCTAACTGATTGTTTCAGCCCAACATCAAACACATAAAAAATTGGAATGAAAGGTGGGTCCTACGCAAGTCCATCCATCAAAACTAAGAATATTCACAATTTCTCCAACAAAATTCAGGCAAAGTTTAGGGACACAAGTTTCGATGTATTCATGAGGAAGAAATCACAAAGTTCCCCAATTTTCTATAACATCACAAACTACTACCTCAATCAAAGAACATGCAGTACCTTCTTTCTCTTTTGTGTTCTAACCTGGAATCAGTCAGAACTCAATTTGGCAGGTCAGACTTTTGAAGAAAACTGAAATCTGTCTCGGCCAAGAAAAGTCTAAACGTGGATTTGTTAATACTTCTGTCACTTCCTCCAATAGAAAGTCTCTTCAGATCAGCTGTGAAGCATCTAATCTACAGAGGTTGTGTTTCATTTATCATACCAAACTACTGACTTTGGCTGCTAAATGAAGCTGTTGCCTGATCTGCAGGCTGGATTCCTCCCCAGCACAGAACTGCAGTTGTCACCTCGCATGAATAACAAGGAATGCCTCTGGTTCCAAAAAAGCTGCACTTCTACTCCCTCAGGTTATTAAGAGCAAAACATGAGCCCCTAGATGCTGCACAACCATGGACCACCCCAACCCCTGCTACGCCTAAAAAAAAAAACAAAAAAAAAAAACATCAGGCCTGCAGGGACAATAAGCTTTTTCCTACTAGCTGTTGCCAGTCTTCCCTCCAGACATTTAATGTCATGTGTGCACACTAATTCTTCTCATTTAAACGCCGCATTTCTCCAATTTCCCTCAAGGCAACAAAGTCAACAGATGCAATTTACCAATCTGCCTCATGAAGTCAAGCTTTTAGTAAACAATGTGCATTAAAATAAACTACATGTGCTCAAACAAGCACTTGAACTTGTAGTGCAGTGAGTGTTCTTAACGCCATAAGAAATGTGTGCTCTTGCGCTTTTCTGACATTTGATTTGCGGGACTGCAACGTTACAGCCTTTCAATCATTTTGTGTGGTTTAAATACAAAACATCCATCAGTACTTACTGCAAGAGCTTTAGAAAGCCTCGTGCGGAAATCGTTGAGAACAATGGTGACGATTTCGTTGTGAGGGATGTATGCATAGCCTTCTTTGAGGTACACTTTTCTTGTCCGCACCAGGTCGAGAGCATCTTGAAAAGGAACCTTTAAAGAACACATATTTGATTAATAGCAAAATCTGACTCGAAAGTGCATCGCAACCACCTAAAATGAAATAATTTATACAAAAATACCCAGGATTAAAGGGATTTGGGGATTGACAGAGTGCTGTTTACTTGAAGATTTACACAAATTTCAGAGCTGTTAGGGAGAATGATTTACATTCTACTCAATGGAATGTAAATTAGAGTCAATTAGCAGGCCAAGGCAACTTGCCCACTTTGTGTTCATGTTCTGAACTGACTGCAGATTGAAATGCACTCAGATATTACAATTTTTCTTTTTACTATGTCAACTATAAGTTATAATTTTATACTTCAACCGGTTCTACACATTATGAATGTGGTTGCCAATGACCTTTTTTTTTTTAATTCATCTAAATTTACATTTAGCCTCAATGTGGTGTTGACAATTAAATCCCCACTTCTTTATGAGTTTCCTAACAGAAAACCTGTGGGGGATTTACTCAAAGCCAAAGCATTTGGAGCTGTTCAGTACGTCTCTTGGGGTTCATTTGGTAATTTTATTACATGCCAAACACTTTTGGGAATTATGGGCTAAAATGTAAAGTAACGCTTCGTCAGACCATAACACATTATTCCAGATGGTTTTGGGAGGTTTTTGTCAAGTCTTTGGACAAAATATTTCCGTATGTAGCCCCACTTCATAGTCAAAACAGATATAGAACAAAACCAGTTGTTTGACAAAAAACTCTGAACATATTTAGTCAATTTTCAGAAAAAAACATCTGGTTTGTGTAATGTTGCATTTGTGTCTCTTTTCTCCCGTTATGGATGCTGGTCTTTACAGCATCAAAAATCTTTATACTGAGTCGCACCTTTATGAAATAAGATGAATTTTGACCCATGACTTTAAGTAATGTAAACAATATTTAATTGAAAGCTGTCTGGACATTTGAATCGTATTTCAGATGTCCAGATGAAACAAGGGAAATAAACTTGCTTGTTGTGACTTCATCAGACTTACAATAAAACAAAGGTGAATCAACAAGACTGAATGCTGGAACTGAATCAAAAGGTGTTTCAAAACAACATTAGTGTGTGTAAACTCATGGAATTGAGTTATGACACCTTTTTTTTTTTTTCAATTTCCTCCATACCACATGAGTTTGTTTTTCGTTTGAACTGTGCACGATATACAATAATAAAAAAAAAATATCAGGCTTATTTCTTTCCATCACAAGAATGAAAGCCACTGTGCAGAAATGTGTTTCCTTAAAATGTGCATTTATAACTCAAGACTTTAATATTTTTTCTTAAAATACTTACTATAAATGTCCTAAAATGTGTTTTTCCTTTTCTCAGGTTTATGGCATGATTTAAAAATAAAACAATCTGGAGAAATCTCTTTGGTCTGGATGAGACAGAAAGACATTGGAAATTGTGTGTAGTTTCTGGAAAAGCGCGGAACGCAGGTTATTCATATATTAAAACATGCTGAAAGCTGCCACCTACTCAGGTTAAAAGTTCACAAACTGTACAGGAAAAAAATATAGAAATGTGTCCAGTGAACAAGACCTTATTTGGAAATATTGTCCACATGAGACATATTGAATCCTACAACATTCATGTAGAAATTAATTGATATTTATTATAGCGTCTGTTATAATAGGCACATATTAACAGTTGATCACTTTGTACATAAATTCTAGGTGAATACTTGGTGCTTAAAATTGCACTTGTGAAAGTGCAATTAACACCATCATCAGTCTCAATGAAAAGAAATGAGTAACTCACTTTGTAGAAATCCTGTTCCTCCACCTTGACTCCACTGGCAGCAGAGCTGGAGATGGTAAGTTTCTCCCTCAGATTATCCTTCTCCTCAGCACTAATCTGAAAGATTATCAGGAAGTTTCAGCATTCATGGGTTTCAGCTTTAAAGGCTGAACCAGTGTAAATAAACTGACTTTTTTTTTTAATTAGCACACTTCTATCCTCATTTGATGTTACTTGACGTCAAATGAAGTCAAGTAACGTCAAAAGACGTCAAGTGACCTCTTATGCATTTTAGCATTCATCAACATATACACCGTTAATAACATATCTCTCAATTGAGGATTTAGAGACTACATGTACAGACAAAAGGAATGTACATAGTGTTTAGTAAAGTATTTTATTACTTTACAAAGACAAATAATTAAGTCCTTTGTGATTAGGATGCATGAGACATAACTTGCAAAAGTCAAATGTGACAAAACATATTTCCAAAATGCATTACATTTTAATAGCAGTACTTTAAAAAGCTGCAACAACTCCAGCTGAAAGTCAGCCTGTGGATACCATTCAGGGACTCAATGATCAAACTGCCCCACCTAGTGGACAACAAAACACTGTGCAGCCATTATAGAGCGCTCACAACCTACTGCCTGCTCCTCTCGCTTTACAGTCAGAGATTGAATTGGAAACATAAAATACAATATGAAACCCTGAAAGTTAAATCTGTTTGTATTTTTACAATCCTTCCACCTTTTTTCAGTCTCCTTTCAACAAAAACGTTTTGCTATCAGTTTCCTCATTTTGTGTATGTCAGTAACTGAAAGTTTAAAAGTTCTTACAGAGTATCTATTAAACAAATTGCCTTATGTAAGATGAGGATATACTATGTTTTATGGAAATATGCAATAAAACATATTTGATGCAAATCAAATATTTGCTTACAAATCTAACTGTAATACTCTTATTAACCCACAAGCCCTTTTAGCACACCAGCACAAAGATAAAATATTTTACATGAGGTAAAAGGTATTTCAAAGTTCTGAAATATCTAATGTAAAGAGTGTATTTACTAAAATGGAAACAAATACAAACACTTACTGTATTGTACTGGAGATTATTCTTGTGGAGAAATTCTAGTTTTTCACCACCATCCAGTTTTCTAAAGCGGTATTTGAAGAGATCGACTTCCTGTTGAATAAACCAGCGTCTCAGATCTTCCCTGCAACATCAATGGAAAAAGTGTTAGCTGCATTGTAACTTCTCTATGTACAAGATAATTAAAGTCAACTTACGTTTGACAGTAGGCCAGTCTCAGAATGAAGTGCGAAATGTGGTCTTTTCTGCGTTTTTCGGTCTGGTCCTTAGCGTCCTTAAGTTAGATAACAGATCATTTATCAACCCATTAAAATACAGGTTCTGACATGACAAGAAAAGAGGGCTGCACAGTTGGTAGAGCTGTTGCCTTGCAGCGAGAAGGTTCCCAGCCCCGGTCTTTCTGCATGGAGTTTACATGTTCTCCCTGTGCATGCGTGGGTTTTCAAGTCCCTTTTATATCCACAATCCCTAAAGCTTCCTCTGATAGCACATATAGTCTATGGTCTCAGCAGATGATCGTGATAAAATTCTCAAATTATCTGAAGGGGGGTTAACTGCAGAACAGTGCCAAAGAAGTCTGTGGTTTAAGAGTAGCTTAACAAAGGAATGCTACGATTGTACATACCTGGATGTATATGTGCTTTAGAAGCACATCTTGCTACAGTCCAAACCTTGTGAATTTCTCCTCAACTGTTGAATCAGTTTTGCTTCACAATTTTGTCAATGCTGCAGTTATCCAGATGGCGTGTGCATCTACCACTACCACTCACCTTTTCATTAATATAACATCTTACAGTACTCTGAAACAGCCAACTCTGGCTTACTCTACTTGTGGAGGGTGTCATAACTGTCTTCTGGTCAATATCAAGTTGCATTTTGCCCTGTGATTGTGTAGGTAGTAACATGACATTTCTGCATTAAAAATCTAATTTTAAATTTTTCTTCAAATATTTTCATTTTCTGGTGACATAAATATAGGCTTGAAATATGATGCACCGGTAAAGTAACAAAAAAAAATGTTATTTTCACTGAATTACTGACATAAATCATTTCAATTATATACCAATATGTTCAAATGCATCTAAATGGTGTTTCATTATATTCACACCAACCTGTGGAAAGTTCAGCGTTCTAATCTCATTATCGAGTTTTTTCAAGTAGTCATCATTTAGTTTCACATAGCTGACTCCCAAATTCTCCACAGTCTTCAGCACTGCAGTAGAATTAAGGAAAGAAAATACATATGGAAGCACATTAAAATTAAGACACATACAGACAAGTAAACAACACCTGTTACAAAAAAAATATCTGTTTAAATAGAGAATAAAGAGATTACAGTGAGTCTTACATTTCAGTCTATCAACAGCAAAACTCTCAAATTCAGAGAGGGAGATGTTTTCCAGTGGAGGTTGTGCGTAGAACTGCAGAGGCTGTGAATAGAGCTCAGCCTTGAGGTCAGTAACAGCCCTGGGTTTTTTGCTAGAAAACTGCATGGTGCCTAGTGGTTACATAAACAAATTATCCGAAATATGCAGATACAAAACAAGCTGAGTCGTCAAGTTTTTACAATTAGAATAACACATTTTTTTTACTCTATGTGCACACATTGATGCACCAATGTCTGTATAAAAAAAAAGAAAAAAAAAGAAACCTTGTGTAAAATGTTTAAACACCACATAGTCAATTTTATACCGTATACAGAAGAAGAGAACTGAATAAAAGTACGATACATAGCATAGCTATTACCAGCTCGAACATACGTGCCAGCTGATCGCAGTTTTTTTTATATACAAAATGCGAGAATTGTTATATTTACATTGCAAAACGTTGTCAGCTAGAGCCTCTGCTTTCAATTCACCAGCACTTCAAAAAGCCACCGATGCTAACGACGCTAATAAATGTTACCACGCAATGAGTTGAAGCAAGTATCATTAAATAAGTGCAAATAAACTTTAATATACCCGATGTCTAACCTAATAAAAGTCAATCAAACCAACACATTCACCAACGTTGATAAAGTCTCTTGTGACAAACACAAATAAATTCTCAATAAAACTACTTTCCCGTCGAACAGTCTGAAAGCTAGCATGTGACATTTAATGGAGACATAAACGAATTAGCTCAAAACGAATAGTACAAACAACAGTAATACAAATATTTTCTATAACGTTACCAACAAGACGAGGAAGCAGGCTCTGCAGCGTCCAATCCCGCCAAATAAAAGTGGACTGTTCAACAGACGCGGCTAAACTGTGACGTAGCAGGAAGAGAAACGCTTACGTATAAAGTGAGCGCTCGTTTTGTCACTCCAACTGATACCGACACATAAAAAAAATAAAATAAATAAATAAAAATAATAATAAAACACCGAAACGCAACATGAAAAGTGACAAAGTTCTGTTACATAATCGAAAAATATCAAACACTTTATTACGTAAAACATTTTGTTTAAACTACTGTCTAGGTTAAAGAAAAACATGGTCACATGTAACCTTTGCTGTCCTTTTAATTAGTGCAGAAAAGAGTGTTATAAGGCCAGGTGGGAGCATAATCGCATTAAAAACAAACAAACAGATAAATAAATAAATAAATAAGTTTCCACTGTAAAATGCTATTACAAGTAAAGAAACATATTACACAAACTTGATGTATTCATGTCAAAAATAAATAAATACCCGATGTCTAACCTAATATATATAATTATTTTATTATCTCACAATGTTTTAAATTTTATGTTTAATTCTTCATGCAATGCCAATGCCTAACTGTGCACTTTTGCATGTCACTAATATTAAAACTATTTATTCCACTGTTAGAAAGCCTGTTTATTTCCACTTGAATTAAATAGTTAGGATGAGCACATCTTCTATAATCCCCTTTCTGGAGATAATCTGTAGTGTCCCACAGCATCCCACTCCCTCCACCAAAAGCTGTTTGTCATTAGAAGATTTAGTAAGTTTTTAAAACGCACTACCCACACAAATGCATTTTCTATCTATCTATCTATCTATCTATCTATCTATCTATCTATC
The DNA here is from genome assembly GCF_001443285.1 of Poecilia latipinna. Classification (NCBI taxonomy): domain Eukaryota; kingdom Metazoa; phylum Chordata; class Actinopteri; order Cyprinodontiformes; family Poeciliidae; genus Poecilia; species Poecilia latipinna. The sequence goes on along the minus strand of NW_015112683.1, from coordinate 573,123 downwards.
TATCTATCTATCTATCTATCTATCTATCTATCTATCTATCTATCTATCTAATTGGACGATTCTTGCCCACAATGAGAAAAGTAAAATTTCTTCTTATGTTGTTCTATTGCAGTTTGTTTTATCTGTCGAATAACTTTCATCGGATAAAAATCTTGAATTATGTGAATGATTTTTGCTTCTTTTGTGCACCCCAGTCGCACCCACCAGTGGCCAACTCTTTGAAAAAGAAGGCGTCCTCGTTTTTATCTTGTGACTAAGTACAGCTAGCCATGCCAATATTCCTTCATTCATCATGTTTAACCAAATAAGCAAGCTTGTACAATGACATATATAACTATATGCTGATTAATATTGGTATATCTTCTTCAAAATATTTCAAACTGTCATGAGTTTGGAACTACAAACGATCCCAAGGCTCCCAAGGAAAGACGCATGTTCCTCCTTTCCTCTCTTGCCTTCTGCACTCTTTGGCTCCGCTGCTTAGCAACAAGCATTCGCGAGCCTCCGCTAGCTTCTCAGCACCAGCGTAGCAAGCTGGACCTTTAGCTTACCAAAGATAGGAATGTTTTTACACACAGTTAATGCAGTGAGAATTCGCCCAGCTTTAGATGCTAAGTAATTATTTTTCGCCACTATAACAGGTGAAATATTTTGTTCTGTTCTCTTGTCAGACAGAAATCGTTAACGCCCAGAGGTTTCTCTCCGAAAAGTGGCTAACCTAGGCAAGGTAACCTTAGCACTGTAGTCTGGCGTCTCCACTGGCTGCGAAGAGGAACAGATCGAGGACGTGGATATGTCATTGTGGGTTAGCTGGCCGGTTAGCTGACCTAATGCTGGTGGAGAAGTTTTAACTGAATCTCACAGGTACGAAATAACCCAGTTGGGTAGTTTCTCGTTTTCCATTCATCCAGACTTGACGCGGCTGCGTCAGTTAGCTTTGAGAAGCAGTTTCTCGGTTTTTCTACACCTCCCTGTCAGCAACAGGTCCTGCCTTGACCAGAAAAGGAGTAAGATGTGGAAGAAAGAAACAGCAACGAATTACTAAAATTTAAGAGTATTAGAAATTCCCACACAACATCTATAGTCATAGTTGCGGAAAACTGAGAGAAGGAGCATAGTTTCATATCACTGAATTGGGATTTTTTTTTTTTTTTTTTTACTGCATTAAAGGATTGCCTTTCAGTCGCCTTAAGGCCTGGAAAAGTAACGGTGAATCTGTGAAGATGTCATTCCTCGTTGCAAAGAGGTGTATTGTCTTTCGCATGTATAATTTAAATGAAGTGTCTGCTATTTTATGTGTACATCTTTTATGCTTGATAAGTAAACCCACTTTGCTGTACACAATGATGTAAAGCACTTTGAAATACCATGCTGCTGAAATGTGCTATACAAATAAAATTTGATTGATGATTGATTGAATGATTTAAAAAAAACAAAAAACAACGTACACCCTCCCTGCTGGGGCGACCACTTTCATCTGTTACTTGAACTTTTAGTATTCTTGCGAGTGAACTCTTCTTTATCAGATAAATTGCTTGATTCGTTCACATTTTGAGTTCACTTTAGTGTAGATTATGTTCGGAGGGAAAAACACTTCAATCCATTCATCCATTGTCTGTGATTTTATCAATTCGGCTTCATCAACTTTGATGACAGTGTTGACTTGCTGCTATGTGCCACCAACTATTTAATGTCAAGATGAAGAGATTATGTTATTTACATCTCCTGTCAGTGGTCAAAACGTTATGCCTGACTGCTAAAGGTAGACATTACTTGCCACACAGTTTATATGACATATTTCATAACTTGAAGTTATTAAAGTTTTAAATAATGCTTGTAAGTTAAGCTAATGTCCAAACAATATTACACTAAGATATGAGACTGCAAATATCCGGGTTCTCAAATATTACTGACTCCAGGAGATTAGCCTGCTTTATTTTTAACTGTGTTTTGGCTGCATGTTGTGATGCATCATATGCAGCTTAATTATAGCTGATGAATAATAATTTTCCCTACTGAACCAAACTCACTGAGGCTGTTGGACGGCCTTGTCACGCAGCAGGCTGCCAGTGTCCACTGAGAGCAGCTTTGCAACAATATGTTGTTTAGCATTGCACTCTGTCACTGCACACATATACGTGGGGAGGACAGTGTTGCCATGTAGAGCCTGCACTTTTCATCATTAATGGAAGTATAAACATGCTGATGGCTGCTTTAGATGAATTCCCAGTAGAATTTACGACATTTATTTTAGTATTCTAAATAGGGAATTACAGGTCTAAGCTGTTTACTGAGTGAGTGATTATATTGTCGCTGAATTCATCAGATGCAGGTAATAAGAGGCCATGGAAGCCACTGATGTTGGCTTTGATAAATATAGATAAAGTAGTTTTTAAATACTACTTATATGTTAATATGTTTTTATTTGTTTCAGAAATCTTAAGATTCTTTATTGTATGCTTTGTTGTATACTATTTTATACTTGCCTATCAAATGTTTTACCTCATGTTAAAATTAAAATGGAAATAAGATGCAAATAACTTGTGTGCCATTATCTTTCTCAGCAATAATATTTAGAAAGATGTCAATATTTAAAATTTTGATAAAAAAATTATCAGCTTCTTTCTGTAGTGTGGGAATATAAAATTAGTTTATATATATATATATATATATATATATAAATATATATATATATATATATATATATATATTGAGTAAATGTATTTCTTGATCATGTTATCCCTTACACACATAGGCCAGGAGTTTAAACATTGACAAAATCTCCAGTTTGGGCGGGGCCACTGTGTTTTGCTCCGTTTGTTTGTTTGTTTTTTTTCCCGATTATTTCGGGTAGCTGCCATTTCAGCTACAGATAATTAGAAATACTTTTCAAGAATCTAGACACACTACAGATTTCTGATTGTCATTAATTTTTTATCCAAAAAAAAATTATATTTTGGATAATATATGGTTTTACCACAAGTACAACTTATTCTCTCAGTTAATATTTGTCTGTAAATATTGTCTTATGCCTTACCGCATAGGCTATACTTGACTGCTCATATCATGTGTTAAAAGCCTACATTCTCCTCAGCGGGGCTCCATATTCTTTGTTATGAGACGTCCCTGTACTTTAGATTATATTAACACCCATAAACGGATGCATACATGTGCTGGGTGGACAAACTACAAAGCTTTGTCAAAAAATTATTAACGGACAACTTGATATTTTACACTTCTTTCCTGTGAGCAGAAAGCAGGATAAAAATAAAAGCCTCCCGGTTTCGTAGAAGCTTTAAAATCGAGTTTTTAGTCTGTCATGCTACTAGCGAGTATAGTAGAAGGCTGACTTTTTCTCATAATCTACCTGGACCATTCCCTCCCCACCCCCAGCTCATGTGTCTTTTTCAAATGTGAATTGCGAATTTAAAGTTAAACTCTCTTGCTGACCATCTACTTGACTTGTACCAGGATGTAACAATGCAATTACTGAGTAACGAGGCATGGACTGGTATGAGGTTCTAACAGTGTGATAACTTTCAGTAAGGAGGTTATCATACTGTTCGTGTCTCAACATTGTTGTTTTGGACGAAAAATGCAAACATATTTAAACATAACATTAAAAAAGCAACAAGGAGGTGTGCTGTGGTGGCTCAGGGGTTAAGCACACCCCACATTCGGAGGCCTTAGTCCTCAACGCAGCTGTCGCAGGTTTGATTCCCGGCCTTGGCAACCTTTGCTGCATGTCTTCCCCCTTCTCTCATTTCCCACCTTCCTGTCAAATAAAGGCCACTAGAGCCAAAAAAAATCTTTAAAAAAAAAAGACAGATCTCTGTAAAAAAAAAAAAAAAACAACAAGTAATTATACTGCTGCTGAAATATTCAAACTTTGCTCATTGTGGTTACTTTGACTGCCATACATCAAGCACAACGATCTGCTAAATCTAGCAGTTTTCAAGTAAACATACATAAGGCAGAAAAATATCTGTTTCTGACACTTTGCTTTTATGCTTTAAGCATAGTAAGTTGATAGCTGTTAATTACTCAGGCTATCTGCTCTGGTTTGCAGTCAGTAGCTTAAAGAAAATGTCACACATAGTTTGGAAACTATCATTTAAAAACACAGATTTTCTATACCTGCTTGTCCCATCTTCAGCTATCATTGGGTGAGAGGTGGGGTCCATCTCAGGCCAATACAGACACACATAGGACAAACAACTACGTACTCACACACACTAAGGACAATTTAGGGAGACCAATAAAGGGACAGTTATGTTTTTGGACTGTTGGAAGAAGCCAGAGTATTAACATTAAAAACTCTGCAGAAAGACCCTACTCCTGAAGCTACCAACTGCACAACTGCAGAATTGTTTCCAGTGTGGCTCCTGTCGTAGCACCTGTATGTTCAAAAAATGTAACTTGTTTCATTTTTTTTTTTTTTTTTAATTTTTTTTTTACATTTTCAGTTGGTACATGTTTGCGTCATATCGTTGAAACCACTGAGTGCAACTAAGCAAAGCAGCCACCATGTTGGAAGAGGACATGGAGGTGGCCATCAAAGTGGTCGTGGTTGGCAACGGAGCCGTTGGCAAGTCCAGCATGATCCAGCGTTTCTGCAAAGGCATTTTCACAAAGGACTACAAAAAGACAATCGGGGTGGACTTTCTAGAAAGACAGATTATGTAAGCATTCTTTGTCCCTGATGCTCTTCTATGATTTACATTTAAAGTCACATAGTGAGAGTCTGAAATCATTTAATAAATTCCTGTGAATACATATCACTGTGTTGAATTGAAAGTTACATGATGTTCCCTCTTCATTGCGTTCCTCTGCAGAGTAAACGGTGAGGAGGTTCGACTAATGCTGTGGGACACCGCTGGACAGGAAGAGTTTGATGCCATTACCAAGGCTTACTACAGAGGTAAGATCCCTCTGCTGTATTACAGTTTCATGCAGATGTTTTTTTTTACTCCTTGAATAAAAAAAAAAAATCAACACAAAGTACCACATAACTAATGTGGAAAGATTTTTCAGTTTTTGCAAATAAATACCTAACAAATGAAGATGCTATGGGCTGGACAACTTGTTCCTGCTGCTGGATCACCTCTGACACAACAGACCTACCTGTGCAGTGAGTGTTGAGTGTTAGTGCAGCTATTATTAGAATCAGACGGTGAAAAGAGAAGGAGGTGAAAAAGATTTGCCTAGCAATGAAACACTCATGGCAAGGCAAAAATGGAGAAGGATTGAGGTGATCAAGGGCAAACACAGGGTCACGCTGCATTTAGGTCTGTCCATTTACCCATCAGCTCTGACCAGATTCTCTTTCCTCAGTCTGCTATGTGTTCACGGTGATGCACAGTGTTAATGTTCTATAACACACAGTGATAGGTACTTTTTCTCGAACCTAAATAAATGAACCACAGACAACGTATATGAATTTTATAGACAAAGCTTTTGCAAAAGGAGAACTCTCCATCAACAACCTCATCAGCCGTTCACAGAGAATTCTGATCTGCTTCCGCGTGAGCCCCTGTTTTATTGTCAAAGCAGAACAGCCAAAAGGGGCAGTCAGGAAGAACAACAAAGGTCGTAAAACTTCTAACCTAAACAAACCAGCCAGGTGTGATATCTGATCTACGGTCTGAGCCCAGTTCAGCTCTAGGTCAAACTAACACAAGAAGAATTTAAGGTCTGGGAAACACAGAGTTAACTGTCTCACATGAAGATAAACAGACAGTTGTAACCTCCAGGTCAGTTTATACACACATAAGGAAGAGAACACTTTAAATTAAAAATCTTAACATTAGACTGAATATGAACTAAAGTAATAACAAAATAATACCAAAAAATATCTAACACACAGCGTTGTCAGTTCAAACAGACCTCCATGTCTTGTTAGGTTTAAAGTTGTCATACTCCTCCCACTTACCAATGATTGAACAGAACTTTGTGTGACGTTCAAATGTTGTTTTTAACCTAACCGTGTCAGCAACTTTCTTCCTGCAGTACCTGATGCCTTCATGATGCTGTTTGTTCAGTAATGTTCTCTCACAAACCCCTGAGACTTTCATAGGACAGTTGCATTTATACAGGTTTGAGGTAGACTTTAGTTACTAAACATCACTTCTCAATAGTTGTGTCACATTTTATTTCAAGGCGCCTGAATAAATTAGAGAATACATGTGCATTTTTACATTTTGCTCAGTCGTTTCAGTTTTTATGGTTCTGTCACCTTACTTATGGAACCAACATATCTGAACTGCAACTCTTAAGCCAGATCCTAGATTTTTAAAATAATAAAAGACATTGGATGTATATTGTTGAAGGGAGTCAACAGCTTAAAAACCAATTGAGTGTGTTGTTGCGTTGCAGGTGCCCAGGCCTGTGTGCTAGTCTTCTCTACAACAGATCGCGAGTCGTACCAGGCCATCGACAACTGGAGGGAGAAGGTGGAGGCGGAGGTTGGAAATATTCCCACAGTCCTGGTGCAAAATAAAATCGATCTCCTGGAAGAAACTGTAATAAAAAAGTAAGTCCTCCATTCAGTGGAACTGAATGTGTTTACAGTTAAATGTGTAAGACAAAATGTAATAAGTAGAAAGTAACTAGAGACATACCAAGATTTTTTTATTTTTATTTTTCATTCATTTGCAGTGAAGAGGCGGAAGCTTTGGCTAAAAGACTTAAACTGAGATTTTATCGCGCATCTGTAAAAGAGGATCTGAATGTCAATGAGGGTAAGTAATGACAATGCTCCCTCCTAGTTGGATACAAATGAAGATGCACTATTAATTATATGTAATAAATTAAAAATCTTTTCAGTTTTCAAGTACTTGGCTGAGAAATATCTCCAGAGACTCAAACAGCAAACAGCAGAGGAAACAGAGGTGATCCACTCTACAAGCAATAAAATAGGTACACAGCTTTTTTTTAAATGCTACATTTTAGTTACATTTCATTACTTTGGGTACATTAATGATAGTTTTGTTTTTTGTTTTTTCCAAAGGCGTTTTCAATACCACTAGTAGTAATGTAACCAACCAGAGCTCCAGCAATGGCAGAGAAGTCATCACTTTACGACCCAATAAACAGAGGACCAAGAAGAGTAAGAACCCTTTTGGAGGCTGCAGTCTGCTCTAGAAAACATTTCCTACAATGTAGCTTTTGATTTCAGCGACTTGCATTTCTGTTTAAGATGACATCAGTCATTGTTGTATTACCTGGAGGTAAGCCCACAAAGACTGGGAATGTCAATATAACACCATTTTCAGTTCTTCATTGATTTTGCAACTTTTGTGCACCTGTTGCTCCTCCCATTGTGATTGCCTTAAATAACGGCAACAGCTGCAGTTTTCTTTTGTGTCCCTAATAAATTCTATATTTGATTCTTAGTGGATTTTTTCCCCTCGAAACTGTCTCGACATACAGAAATTTGTCCAGATGTGTAGAAGCAAAAGTTGCACTCGGACTCTGGAAACATTTCCCCCAGTATGTGAATTTTTTTTATTTTTTATTTTTTATTTTTTACAGCTACTCATTGCGGTGTTTAACACGAATGCTGTGCAATATATTTGCATGTATTGTAAAAGATACACAGATTATTTTGTACCATATTTTTCTAGCAATTAACAGAATATGGTTCAAACTATTACTGTTTATCCCTGACAGATCCAGAGGTAAATTGTATTTTTGTATTAAGCACAACAGTGTTGAGTGATAAATATGTGCCAAATTTACTCTTAATGAGTCTTTGCTAAAGATCACATTTAAGTGATCTGGATGAAACCTCAATTTTTTTTTATTTTTTTTTTGAATACGCTCCTCTGAGTTAACAATTGTGAATCAAGAATTACACAAAATCATTCCTTTTATGTACACTTTTAGTAAATGTAACGTTTATTTAGATGATAAATTACTGATGCTCAACACTTTGAGTCCTATCATAAATTACAATTAACTATACTATATTTTCATTGCAGGTGTTGACCTTTTACATCTTTTTTTGTTTAAACCATTGAATTTATTTAGCTGTAAATACTAAGTGTTGGTGACACTAAAGATTCAAGAGGAAATCATTTTATTTCTAACATTACAGATATTCAGGCATAAGCCTACAAGACTAAAACTCCACTACTTAGTGACATCTGTGGCATTAAGTCTATAACAGAATGTAAAACCATGGCTCTCAAAGTGTCACAAGCCGGCCATTAGGACAGGATATTAAAGTGTTTATGTTCTTGTCTTTGCCTGAAAGTAAAAGAACATGAGGGTATTGACCTAAGACTATGTGTACGCCTTTTTTTTTTTTTTTTTTTATCCCCCCTTTCCGTTTTTTTTTCCTCTTTTGCAAACCTGTTCATCAAGCACAAAAAATTATACAATAATGTGGTATAGTCTGGTGTCATAACCAGGATTTAAGCAAACATTTGCGGTCTACATGCAACTACATCTTCAAGTCTTATGATAATACCAATGTATGCATGTTTTGTTTTTAGTTTTTACAATAAAATTCTCTCACGTATTTAATCCTCATCTTTATGAATTCTGAAAATACAAAAAAGGTGCTTAAATGTGTTCCACAGTCACATCACGGTACTGAAAGTGCCCTGAAAGATCCAAGTTTTTTTTTTTTTTTTTTTTTTTTTTTTTCCCATTGGCTCCATGTGAAGTGTACTTTATATAAATATATATAAAATGCATGCAAGCCTTCTTTCACATCAGTGAATGTTCAACAATGTTTACATTAACAACTAGTAAGCATTTTAATACCATCTCTTACCGCTTGTGTGAAACTGCCTACAGTAAACCTGCAACAGAAAAATAATACTCCTAAAACCGTTTTTTTGTTGTTGTTGTTGTTTTTCTGTTTGACATTGTTTACTTTATTAGTAACATTATGACTGAATGATTTTTGTGCACTTTATCATTTAGATGAAATTAAGTCTTAAAATAAAACGTTAATAATTACTATTCATATGTATTGTTACTCAGGTGAAATAATATCTCTGCTTTACTTGTATTCTGCTTTTCTCTCACATCGACCTTCGTAAACCAAATTGACACATTTAAACAAACTGACATGTACCTGTGTGTTGGAGGGTATGGTATGGCGCTCAAACGTGCACCAGATGTTATGTTTGGGGAACGTGTTTGTTGGAAAATTGAAACTAAAAAAAATTGTTTTTTTTTTTTTCACTTGTGTCTTGGTGGAGTTTTTTTCCCCTCTTCTTCTTCACCCCATACTTTAAAATAGAAGAATAGAAATTCAGATTACTGATGTTTTTGTAATGTTTTTATTGAGTTGTTTTCATTAAAAATTGCTTTATGAAAACATCAGTTAAAATGCACAGCATATATGTGACTTGCTGCCTTCACACAAGGAGGTAGTGCATAGCATGTCCATAATCCTTCTCTGCCTAAAAGTGAAGTTTAAAAATTAAGAGTAAAAAAATACGCTATTGAATGATTGTCAATTGGAATACACCAGTTTTAGAATAATATTCTCATAATTTATCATGCTTGTTTTTTGGCATTTGAATTCTACACATAATTTATCCAATCTTAATGAGAATCTTATTGTAGGAATTTAGTTTTCATTTATTCTCACACTGTTGCATTATCAAATATCATTTGGTAAACAACTCCTGACTTAATGAACATGCATACAGTTAGTGTAAACAGTACTATAAAGGTAACTGCATTTCTTCTGTCTTTAGGGTTTGACTCAGTGCCTTGCACATGTATTTATTCCTCCCAAACTCAATATTATATAGTATTCTGTTTCAGAGGAACAAATAACTTTAATGTACACTGCTTAAAAAAATAAAGGGAACACTCAAATAACACATCCTAGATCTGAATGAATGAAATATTCTCATTGAATACTTTGTTCTGTACAAAGTTGAATGTGCTGACAACAAAATCACACAAAAATCATCAATGGAAATCAAATGTATTAACCAATGGAGGCCTGGATTTGGAGCCACACACAAAATTAAAGTGAAATGTTCCCTTTATTTTTTTGAGCAGTATATTTTATTAAAACCGATCAAAGTGGTGCATGATTGTAAAGTGGACGCAAATTGACACGTTTTTTCCAAATGTTTTGTTTGAAATAAAATAATATGATTATGTGTTAATCTATCACAAAACTCCCAATGAAATACACTGCTGTATGAGGTAATGCAGTAAACAGGAAGTCCAGGGGGTGTGGCTACATTTGCAAGGCACTGAATCACCGTCCTTTTCCCACAAGGATTTGCTTTGCTGCAGCATCATGAACTCCTGAAATTAAGTAAACACATAAAAGTTTTCATCAATTTTCTGTGAGGTTAGCAGAATTCAACACGAGGTTTAGCGGTTGCTTGGGAGCCTTAGTGACCTCCGTTGGCCTTTGTGTCCTCGAGTTTTTGGTGATCCATTATCTTGATGTTCTTCTCAGCGTTTTCAGTGTTCCTCACCAGAGTCTCCAGCCTCCTCTTGATCTTCTTCTGGTCCTCCAGAGCGCAGCTGATCACTATGGCCTGAAACTTCTGGTCGATGGGGACAGGCGGTGCTTCGGTCACGCAGGCCGCGTGCAGAGCCAGCAGGTGCTGCCGAGAACCTTCCATGTCACTCAGTAACTTTTTCACTATTTCATCTATTATAGACGTGGCCTTCTGCAACGCCTCCTCCTGCTGGGGGTTCCTGATTGTGCCAATAGAGATCTCCACAGACAGGGTTCGGCCCATCAGACGGTTTGCAGTTAAATTCAACTCTTCTCTCTCACCTTGAAAATACAAGGAATCATTAAAAACGTTTTAAAACCGCTAAACCAACAATTAAACATGCTTTAAAATTTTACTTTCGCCGAATATTTCTTGGTATTTGGCCATAGAGACGACAAAATCTGACATTTTCTCATTTTACAAGTGGATAATATGCACAGATATTCAATCAATTGGAGAAAATTGAATCAAGAATATGAAGACATTTGTTATAACTTAGTCACTGGAGTCAAAATTGAATGGCTGAACCCCTCACAAACCAAAAGCGCCTTGAAAATATCAGAATCTGTCATACCTTGACCAAATGTACTTGTATAGTACACTTAAACCAGCTAATTGTTAAATTATTCTGTGATGAGAGTCTCCAGAGTCTGAAGGAAGAAGCTGACAGGCACAGAATCCAGGCGAAGTTCCAGTGTGAAGTTTCCACTAGTATGATTTAGGGAGCCATGTCATCTGCTGTTGGTTCACTGCGTTTCATCAAGTCCAAAGTCACAAAGACATCTAGGGCAACATTGTGGAGCACTCCCTGCTTCTCTCTGCCGACAAGCTTAACAGACATGCATGATTTTATTTCCCAGCAGGACTTGGTACCTGCAGAGCCTCCTTGCAAAAAGTGTCAGTTCCTGCTTGAATGGCCCTGTTATCACCGTGCTTTATTGGACACCAAACTGGCATGACCTAAATCCCATAGAGAACTGTCAAGAGGAAGAAGAGGAACACCAGCCCTGAAAAATGCAGTTGAGATGAAGGACTACTGAAGCAAACTGGGCCTTCCTATGGTCTCGGTGTCACACCTCATTAATACAGTAAGTCATATAAAATGCACCCTCTTTAAGCACTGAGTGCAGATACTGTGCGGCACATGGACATTTCTATATTCTGAATCTTGATTGTATGTGATATTCTATATTTCTGAGGAATAGAGTTTTGTGTTTCATCAAATGTAAGCCATAATCATCAGAATTAACAGACACATTTCTAAAATATATCACTGAGTTCGTCTTTCATTCACTGAAATCTCGAAACTACTTGCTGAAATTCTAATTGAGCTGCTCTTGTATCTTTAAATGGTGACGAAATGATCTGGATGTGAAAACAGTGGAGGCTTAGTGTTAAAGTCACTGTGGGTGGAGGACTAGTTGCTTCGTGTTCATCTATAGCTTGCTCATCGTCACGATCACCCGTGCATGAATAACCTCATTAGATCACAATGTTACAGAAAGAACAAAGCAACTGCAAAACACCAGGTTTCAAAGCGCAAGCCCAGTTCCGCCCTCGGATATTTATGTTGTGTGGCATTAAACTGAGGATGACTTTTTGCCCTTATGTAAGTTGCGAGAATTAGAAGCCTCACCCGGACAGATGTTACGCATTTCTTGACTGTTCTGCAAGGACTGAATCATTTCCAGGATGCTCTCCCTTTCCTGCTCCATGGCTGATGCGGCGTCGCGTAAAGCCTCCACCCTGATAAAAGGCACAAACAAGCGCATTGTTGCCACTGTCAAGCCAATTAAACCACAACAATTTACAGTGAAAGAGCTCTTCTTGGGTTCCTACTCGACACAGACGTTATTCTCTAACATTTGGAGTCGTGATTATAAAGTAAAACTGTCACCATAAAGATTTAGGTGGTCAGACATTACAGTGCACAAACGGAACATGGGACCGAGCTGACGTAGCGCACATGGTCTGGCCTGTTTCACTCCACCGTACCTCATTTCCAGCTGATCCAAACTTTCCAGGAGTCGCCCGGAGCGATCTGCCATCGACAGCGTCCTGCTGAATTTGCTGCAGGCAGATTCGTTCAGTTTTGCGTGTATTTTTGCCTGTGCCATGATAATATTGATGATGATTGTCCGCTGTGCTCTGTTAAAATCTTCCGTCCGGGAGCGCTAATGTGATGTGCGTCCAGCACTCGCTGTTCTCCAGCTAATCGTTATTCTTCGGACTGAAGCGGCGCCTCGGGGGAACATTTCCAAACATGGGCTGCAACTTCCTTCACTCGCTTGTAGAAGCTTCCCGAGGAGACCAGAGCTGCGGTTCCTAAATGTGTGGGCCGCGGACCCCTAGAGGGGCCAAGGGAACGGTCACTTGGTCAACAGATACAATCTGCTTTGGGATATAGTTTCTTTACATTTGTTTTGTAAAGGGAGCCTTTAAGTGTCCGTTGTGCTTGGATGTTATGAAACTGAGTGAGGAGCAAAGTATTTAACATTTATTACAAACTTTTAAATGGCTGTAGTAAAATATTTTGATAATTCTTCAAATAATCCTAAAGTATCTGTTAGCTTTGCAAAAAGCAAGGGAATTTTATTTGTACAGCAAAAAGGTTTTACATGATTAGGAGGAAAATGAAACAAAAACACATTGTTGTGACAAACTATAAGAAAACGGTGACAGCCTACACTTAATGATATTACAGACATTAATCAAAGACAGCCCACTTTAAATTTTTTAGCCTTGATAAAGGAACTCATAATTCAGCAAAAGTAGTTTATCCAAAACCTTTCCCTATATTGTCTTAAATTCATTATGTTATGTGACAGACGCAGAATTATTTCTTATTCTTTTTACACATAAAAATCAGAGAAATTTGGCATGCAGCTAACCTATTTATTACAAGTCTCCTGGCTCCAGACAGTCATGTCTTTGTAGGCCTGCAATTAAGAACTAAAGAACCAAATTAAGTTTGTGTTTTTGTCAATCAAATAAAAAAATCTGATAAAACACATTAGTTTGTGGCTGTAACATAAACAAACATGGAAAAAATTGATGTAAATGCCTTTGCAAGTTTTCATCATTTAAAAACTCAAACTCTGATGTACAGCTGTCACCTGCTTAATTCTACATGCAAAGATCCAGTGTCAAATAACATGAGCATACACGCACAGGCTGTACTTCCTGAACTACTATCAGTTTTTTTTTTCCTTATGTGTGATTGAACATTAATTTGAGTGTATAGAGACAACAAATTCAAATTTTATAAATATATTATTCTATGATACGGTTAAATTTGTGCCCCAAATTGCATTATCATACTTTCCTTTTCATATTAACCAATGAACTCAATTTTACTTATGCCTCATCAGAAAAAAAAATGAGATACTTTTTCTCGTCTTTAAGGAAACCTAAGACATCAGATGTAGAAATAGTCAAGAATGTGGTCACAAGGCCAACTGAAGAATCTTGCAGTGTCACCGATGCCAACTATAGCACATGTGTCAACACACCAAAGTGTTTGAGGCTCCACAGGAGAACTCTTGGCAGACAGCAACCAGCTCCCACTAAAACCCCAAAACATGCAATCAGCCCAGCTGCACAAGGGGCAGCGTGTTGCCAAAACAGAAGAGGGATGCCAACGTAAAATGACGATTGCATTTATTTATTAAATCAGACAACAATGAGAGTAGAAAACTAAAATTTTCAACAGCAGATGATTTCACGGAAGTTCCAAGTTCTTAGAATTCCAGAAGACTTCGTTGTAGAGCTTCCTCCAAATCTGTACGGAAAAAAATTAAAGACAAAATGAGGATTTACAGAAAGAAAGAAAAAAATCACCTTATTCTTTTTAAACTTTGCACATTTGATTACTTTTGAGTATAGTCTCGGTATGACCAGCATCAGATCGAATGGCATCGGTTTTAATGTAGACATATTTAGATCAATTGATTCTGAAAAAGCTCTATTTCTGATAAAGTGCAATGCAACACAAACAGCTAGAACTGATGTTTAGGTGCAATGAACAGCTCCAATCTTCAGACTTTTACAGTGACATAATATTTTGATTTGTGCTCGGCTAGCAAGAAGGAAAAAAAAAAATGCCTCTCCGTTACTTTCAGTCCTTTACAAGCTCATTGGACATTTTTTGTATCACTGGAAAACGCAGACAGAATGAAGCAGCAGGATTTAGAAAGTTAATTAGAGTAACCAAAGCAGGACTGTGTCAATGGTCAGAGTACTGAGAGGCTACCAACTGAGCTGACAATTAAATCAACATGGAAAATATAAGACATGTAAATAATGCAGTAAACCTTAAGAATTTTGAAAAAATGACTATGCATTATTTGCATATTATAGTAAAAGATGATTTAAACATAAAAAAGAGAAAATCTTGAGGTGTTTTATAAGTTTATATTCTTTTAACAATGGCTTCATCCAAGTAACACAAACTTAAAAATGTCAACATCATCATTCCACACCACATCATGTTAAAGTAAAACTCATTTACTCTAATAATGGACAGACAGAGCAGCAGGTATCCAGAATAATATTCTTCATCAAAGTTGAAAAAGATTTTTAAAAGACAAAAGAACGGATACAGCATGCTTCATGGATAGCTTCTACAAATTGCACAACAGAAAGAACTACTTGACCAACATCCAGGCATAAAAATCAGTCTGGTTTTCTGTAATGGCTGTTGAAAGAGCTTTCAGTTAAATAAATACTAGAGCAGTGAGGACTGACTTTCCCCGAAGAGTCAAATAGGCTCTTTACGGGATTCAGGTCAGTGGAAAAGCTCCGACTATTCTTTGATTTTTTTCCCCCTCAGGAACAAGCATACTGCAAAACAGTGGAGTCCACTGACCCAGTAACGCAGGTCTCCACAAACTCAACTAGTGGATGTAAAAACTGACCCTGGTTTAGTTAAAACGTTGCCATGGTCACAATAAGGATGCAAGTGTTTTAATAAAAATAACTGTCACAAATTAAAGCAGCAGAAAATATTTGTGTTAAGCTGTCATAAGCATATTTAATTCAGCCTTTTATCATTCAATTAAAGCATAACACTTCTAGTATTGTCCTAGACGACTACCCTCATGTACAGACACAGTCAGTTATAACAATGAAAATTTCAGAGTAATGTTATTGACATCTTTACTTCTCAAACTCCCAGCTGGTATCTGCAGAAGGTCGCCGACTCACGACTGAGCAGAGTTCTGCTGGAAGACTCTTCCTTTCAAAAGGGAGACGTTGCTTTTCACTGTCACCATATGTATGATTAGTTTTTATTCCAGAGCAAATGGATGCTCTGGAATGGAGTCAATATACTGAAGACACATTTACAAATAAATACTCTTCGGGTAATTGCAGCATAAACGTTCACCATCAATAACAGAAACAAAGCGAGTTATAGTCTACACACCCAGGATCTGAAAGAAAAACAGTTTCTAGCTGTATTATAAAGCTGTTATAACAGATCCTTCCAATAGGAAAATACTCATCACATTTCCTGTTAGAAAATAGGAAATGTTAGTCTTGAGACTAACAAGTTTAGTCCTATTTTAGTATGAATACATACCAGCAGACTCTCTTGCAGCCTCTCTTGCTTCCTCTGCACTCAAAGACAGCGCACGGCACATTTCTTCATCTATTTGCTCTGGAATAAAAACAGAAAAAAATGCAACTGATTGATTCTAAAAATTGTAATCAATTACTAGGAATTTGGTACAGACAGAGCAAGTCAATTGCAGGGTTACTTTCACTTCCTGAAAATCAAAAGGGCTTCAACACAGAGCATTAAGTTTGCAGATAAATCAATCTGCAATTTCAACTGGCATTTTGCAGCATCCAAACAAAATCAGACTGGCCTGGCTGAGGAAAATGAAAACAGACTTTACATATGTCTGGCACATATTTTTGGTAGTAAAAATAGTTTTTCTTACAGTAAGTGTAATGGCCAGTAGCTCGTTTACCTTCATGAGCTTCTGGTTCATCATTGACTTTATTGGTGCTTAAAACCTTCACCAGTGTTTCGTCTTCAATCTCTGTACAAAGCACAAACCAAGATTGAAATGCGGTACAAAAAATGTGAACAAACGGGAAACGAACTGATTTACCGTCACTTCCTGAATTGATCTCCACAGCATTGATTATTTTTACAGTTTTGGGGTCCGGTTTTGAATCCCTCATGCACTCCCGGGAGCTAAGGCATGGCTCCAGTGTACAGTGCATAGCATGATAATGTTTATGAAACATTGGTACACTGCTGAAGCTCTCCTGGCACTCTTGGCACACTACGTCAAAGGTTTTGCCCAGGTTCAGGGCCGCATGTTTTGTGTGGATATGACTCTTCATCTGTGCATAAGAGGGAACAGACACGAAGCAGGGCACGCATATGTACAGACATCTTCCTTCTGTAGCGAGGTTTCTCATGCACCGGGTGTAAGTGGCTTTCTTTTTCTCTATGAATCCTTCTCCATCCATACAAGGACATACATTCTGACGGGTTTCCTCAGCAGCAGGAGGCTGAACAACTTCAGGCTCGTCCATGCAGTAGTAGTCCTTACTGTGAAGATTCCTGTAGTGACCCACAAACTCGTCCTCGGTGTCAAACTGCATGCTGTCGCACAGGCCACAGAAGAGGGAACTTTTTATCTGCCCGCCGTGCTCATTCATGCAGTGTCGCCGCACGGTGGATTCTTTGAAGAACTTCTGTGGACAGTGTCCACAGATGAATCTCTGGAAGCTGTGACTGCTCATATCGCTGCAGTGTTTGAAGACGGCCGCTTCTGACTCAAAGACGTCTTCGCACATCCTGCACATCCAAGTGTGTCCCGCTGTCGAAGACGGCGTCTCCACCGCGTCCTGCCGCAATTTGGAAGCAGAAGGCGAGGGCAATGAGACTTCGACGCTAGTGGAAGGTTTGGCCTCGAGGTTTGAGACGAGGTCAAAGGGAACCTCTTTCTCTGTGAGGTAGGTGTGTCCTCTGTGGACTTCGGAGACGTGCAGCAAGATATCTTCGTGCCGGGGCATTTCCACTTTGCACTTGCAGCAGAAGAACAGGAAGTTGGAGAGGTGGGCTCCCCCGTGGAAACGGCTCATATGTAGGCGAGCAATTGAAGACTCCCCCATGTGTTTGCCACAAACGCCACACTGGTGGAAAATCTGGTTTGCAGCCAGGAGATGCTTACTAGCGTTGGCCTCCTCAGAAAACTGCAGGCCGCATTCACAAAACCAAGCCGCCACCAAGATCCTGCTGCTGCTGCCGTCGTTCACGCCTGGGCTCAATCTTTGTCGTTTGGCTGGAAATCCATGGCGGTCACTCCATTCATTGTTTCGTTTCTGAAACTCAAACTCGAGGCCAGACGATATTCTTTTCTGATGGTTCTCTGCTTTTCTTTGAGTTTGTTGCATTTCAACAAAGCGACTGTACTGAAGGAGCGCTTTCGGCATTGTTTGATTGACCTCGACTTTGTGTAGCTTCGACTCTTCATGTCTTTCAATTTCAGCCTGGTTGAGAAAGATTTCAGAGCACGGAATGCACTGGCCTCGGACTTGGAGCTGTTTCATAATGTCCACTATGGTTTTGTCGGACTTGGCCACAGCGCAGCCTTGCCTGCAGTGCACACTAGAAGAGAAACATGAAGAGTAACGGCTAAATAAATAAATACTGAAAACATCAGTGCAAACAGTGCCTTGCAAAGATAGCCAGACTGCTTCAAAAAGTTCTGAGTTGATGCATTATAGCCACAAACTATGTTGTATTTTATTGGGAATTGCTTGAAAGACCATCAACATTTAAAATGTACAGAGCCATTTTTGTCCTCATCTCTCCCAAGTCCGTCTGAAGCCACAAAGCAACATGAGCCATTGGAAAGAGAGAACTTGTTGAGTCTATAAATGCCAACTTTGTTTAATAGTTAAATTTTTATTTGTTTATGTTTTGTATTTCTTGCACCATTATTATTTATTTGTTTGGAAAAAACGGCTAAAGAAAATTCAAGGGATACCTTCGCAAGGAATTGCATATGTGGAATTAATAAAGTCGCGACAAAACCTACTTGAAGTGAGCTTGAGCTGTCTGATGGGAGATCAGCACTTGGTGACATAAGGAGCAGCGGACCTTGAATGCCACATCCTTACACAAAGCGATGAGACGGTCCTTCACGTGATGTGGGACCGGAACCGGCTGCGCTGTTCCTTTCCTTTCTTTAACAAGAAAGTGAAAGAAGTTCAACGAAAACTTGATCATCAAATTTTAAGTTTAAAGAAAGTATGTATACAAAGTCCAACACAAATGTAACAATAAGAACATCGTGCTGCCAAATCAGTTGTTAATTAAATCAATAAGCCTCACCGGTCATAACGAGAGACTCAGTGAAGTGGTTTTTGTCTGACATGTGCTGAAGACACTCGTCTCGTAAGTTAAAGAGGAGGAAACAGGCGGGACAGGCAAAGCAAACGACCCGCTGATAAGTTTGATCCAAGCTGTGATTGTCAGTGCTGGACGAGGAGATCTAATAATGAAAAGCAAATACATTTTAAATTTGTCAGCAGAATATCCACCATCAGCGACTTCACTGAAAACACACCAACCTTGGATTCAACGTGTTTTTTCCATTCTTCCTTGGTCTGAAAGCGCAGACAGCAGGCAACGCAGGCGAAGAGCTCGGATGGACTTCCTCTGAGGTGAATTGTTGGGTCACATGGAGAGTGATCAAACCTGCAAAACATTTGCACAAAATGACCCCCTTATGTACGCGGCAAAAACTACACAAAATAGTCCTGCAGTGAACAGAGCGGCGACATTACCGCTTCAAGTGGCCATCGAGGAGGGAAATGTTCTCGTAAACACGACCGCAGTTAATTACTGGGCAAGTGTGACCAGTTGAACTGCTTCTAGGGAAAGCGGCATGAGTGCGTCTTCTTCCTGAACCGGCACTGATCACTCCAGGCTTAGGGCCTGAATAGACACAAAAAGCATAATGATTATTTATATTTAACAACGCACAGAGATCATTAGAGTAAAGCGATTTATATTCCAAACAGTTCCAGATTTGTTTGGAATATAGATTTACCTGGCATCCTTAACCACATGTCCACACAGCGCTTTGCTTCCATGCTTACACCATTTGCTGATGAACCAGCCAACTCTTGCTGCCCATGAGCTTTTTGTAAGATTTGTTTTTCCTAAAAGAAAAAAGGAAAAGCAACAAAGGTATGACAACAAGCACAAAGTTGTGAAAACCAAGAAAGAAAACATAATGCCAGTGTTTTAAATGACAAGTACTGACTGTGCAGCGTTGCTAATTTATAGTTGATTGGAATTGTTTATTCTACGCTTTGGCCACTGGAGGGCACTGTTTTCACTGTCTTTGTTGTATCCAAAAAAAAAAAAAAAACAGGGGAGAAATTATAATGGATACTTATTTTAATTCTGTTCTTTGATAAACAGGAAAAAACAATTGTAGTAAAAATATCATTATTGTTATTTCAAGCATTATCCAAATGTTTTTTTTTTTATTTTTATTTCAAGATAAATCCTCAAGAAAGGCAGAAAGAGGTTATTGGGAACATTTGGTTTCCGTTATACCTTTGACTCTCTATAACTAAGCAACATGATATGGTGTGACTTGGCAATAATCATACACGCATCAAAAATCTAAACTTTTTAAGATTACATGTAAAAGCGATGTGTAACAGAAAAGTAACACTGCACAGAATCCTGAACATGCTACCCCCAACAGGAAATACGCTGGTGGCTGCAATGAAATGGTTTAGATCAAAAGCGGAAAAAACAGGAAATTGGTGTTTACAGATTCATCCAATCTGACTGTGTAAAAACAGCTGGACAGAGATTTAAAACTCCAGATATGAAACAGAAAGTTAGAAACACACCCCCAAAAGACCTACAGCTATTAAAGAATTTAATGAAGAGTTATGACTTGGGGTGGATATGAATTTAAAGATTCCAAGTAGTAATATTACACTACAAGGAATCATATTTGCAATGCAAAGGAATTCATACTGTAAATCTTTATATTTACTGCGTACATCTTTATATTTTCTGTTTAAAATACAGTATGGCGTGTGATTATTAGGCAGAAAAAACATTGAACTTTGTTCTTTAAGGTCTCACCTTAAATGCTTTACATTTATCCGCCCTCTCTTTTTTCTCCTGGGCCACCTTATGTGCCAGTCTGTCAAGTGTGGACGTTACACGAGCTTTGTGTCTGTTGATTTTGTCTTCAACCTAGGAAATTTTTTTTTTTTAAAAAGATCACACTTTTAGAAGTTTGTATTATCACTTACCTATTTTGTCACCCACCATGCCAGCCAGTGACGAGGACCCTTCATCCTCACTGTCACTCAGCAGGTCAATGCATTCCAGTACTGGTCTAAAAGGGCCCTCCTGAAGGAAGAACATAGCTTATCATCACAGAAAAACACAACTACACAAGAGATCTATGCTGGAGCCTTTTGTGCTTTATTACATTTAATATAAATCATTTGACTAAGTAGCATTAAAATAAAGATTAATTCATGAGATTAATTAAATAAAACCCTACAATCATAAATGAAAGAATGTAGAACTGACGTGATTTTCTGATAACAGTGCAATAATGGCTTAACAAAGCTTTCAAATAATGCTAGACGACAGACAAATGGCAACTTCAATAAATTAATTTTGTTATCATTTCAAACTGCAGCACTCTCAAAAGTTAATAAAAACGTGAAACGTAACGTAAACGTGACCCACTGATACAAACTCCACTTCTTCCAACTCATCGTCATCGTCTAATGGGGTTGGTGAAGACATTTAGCTTGGAGGGGAAAAAACAACAACAACAAAGTTTAAGCCAGAAGAAGAAATTATGTACATAAGCAATAGTCTAAATAATATACAACTACCAGGGGCTTTTGCAACATATTAGCTGGCAGAATTAAAGCATAATTCAATCTGTGCTCACCATTTAAAACAAGTGTTGTTGAAATATAACGTACACCCAACAGGGCGCGACAAAATGCCATGTTCAAGTACTTACCTGAATCGAATATAAAATGCTCTACTTTGCATATCTTAGATCAAATCCATATTTTAAACACATTTTGCATTGTCCTTTAGGTGGACTACCACAACATGTCAACTGTACAAATGCTTACCACTTGCTTAACAACTTTAAAGGTTGGACAATCTTGAACAAATGTCCCAAACGTTGGGACATTTGTAAGCCTTATTAGCATTTACAAGTAGCTAGTAAGGCTAGCTACTTGAGAAGTGCAACAATAGCAACGTCTTGATTTCGCTAAAGTACTCCACAATCACAAAAGTGACTGTTTTTTCCCCCAACATATAGATCAAACTGAATAGCTCGTTTACCAAATTTCTCCTACTGGCTTTTCCGTTTGCAGAGTGGCGACTAGCTCCTGCAAGACTCCAAATCAACGTGAACGCAGCTAATCCAGTCTGCTACGTCATGACAAGCTTGTGCGCTTCTTTCTTATTGCGGGGTGTGCCGGACAGGCGGGGACTTTTTTTTTTTTGTCACAACTTTACGGTATCCACCATGATGTGCCAGCAGTTAAATCGTATAAATGTATTTATATTTTAACAGAGTCATGTCAAAATTTTGTTAATCCCCTCTGAGGTATTTTATCTCCTGTCAGTACAGCAGTTAACTAACCACTCATCTTTTGCAATGAACTCCAAGTCTTTTAGACAGTCTATAGGTGCGTTTTTGGTGGATTCCCAAAACGCAAAACTTGAATTAGCAATTTTATTTGTCGATTCAATTTTTACATTTTTCTTATGTGAATGTGCAACTAACGTCAGTATCACGACAAACCACGCAGTCACACAGCCTAATTTAAAACTATCAGAACTGAAATTTGACGTTTTTAGTTCCTATTTTATTAGCTTATTTAATTGAGTCAAATTTCTGTGGCTGTGTTTGCAATTTTATTTGTTTTATCGAAACTGGTCTCTCTTGTAAGAGATCTTGGATCTCAATTAAATGATCTCAATGATGCCACTCATGGCCTCCAAGCTCTTCTCTTGGATACGCTGTCAAACGTCAGAATAACTTCCCGCATGTCTGGGCTCGTTTCCTAGGAGACGTGGGACATTGTGGCCAGCTTCTGTGCTATTTATGTCTGAGTCCCAGTCTCGCCATCACAATTCACTTTGATTAGGCTGTAATCAAAGTCAAATGCGCACATTTTTCCTGTAGCCTCATGGAGCAATCAGAGGTCTTCCATACTTTACTTTTGTGATAATACATCTGCTCCTCATTTCCTGTTTGACTCTCATTTTACAGCAGAAAAATTACATCATCCAAACCTTATAATCAGCGCTGGATTATGACCAGAAAAGGTTTGTATGTGTTGCCTTCCCAAATTCTGAAAATGCTAGAATACAATCCCATTTTACGTATATTATTTACCAGATAGGTATTTTTTTAGGACATCAGTATGTCACAAACTGGAAAGTCGCAAACTATTACCAAACAATACTGGTAGAAAAGCATTCATAATTTTACATCTGAACTGGGCTGACACAACGTGACTGACACAGATATCCATCCGACCGTCCAATAGGACAGTGTGAAATATTGCAGCGTTATCCTGGTGGGCAGGCCACTCTGCAGCAGACG
This sequence comes from Poecilia latipinna, assembly GCF_001443285.1. Taxonomy (NCBI): domain Eukaryota; kingdom Metazoa; phylum Chordata; class Actinopteri; order Cyprinodontiformes; family Poeciliidae; genus Poecilia; species Poecilia latipinna. The sequence continues at coordinate 549,977 of NW_015112683.1, read as the reverse complement.
CAGCGCTGCCTGGGATAAATCTGCTGACTCTCCCTGCCCCTTGTGGAAATGAAATAAATAATAAAAGATGCGCCTCTCTGCTGAGTCATGCGTTGTGCCTCACAAAAATGATATCTCTAGCCTGGACTGTCCACTTTGACCCTGTGCGCTCTTAACGTTTTGCAGTGTGATGCTCCACGTATGCCAGCGAACGTCTTTTCGCCGCATCCCGAGCTCTGAGTGGTGGAAAGGCGCACAGGAGAGGAGGCAACTGTCTGGAGCAGAAGGAGCTGTCCTATATTTCGCCTTATGATGATCGCTGCGGCGTTTTTGGTCCTGCTAAGGCCATACAGCATTCAGTGTGTGCTGTTGCTTCTGCTGCTTTTGCTCGGGACTATTGCGACGATTTTATTTTTCTGCTGCTGGCATCGCAGGCTCCGAAATGGGAAACATCCTATGAAATCTGTGCTCTCCGGTGGACGCTCCAGGAGTCGCGGTGAGTACAGCGCAGGCCAGCCGCATCTCATCATCCCTAACTGCTTAGTCTACATTATTGTGCATGCTGTTTTCTGCATTCTTGCGTTGGTAATTAACAAGCATAACACATCTGAGAATTACTGTGCAGTTTCACACTTTAAAAGAATGTTTGATCAAAGTCTAATGCAAAATATGTTATCTGTTCTGTAGTTGGTCTCCGAACGCATCATTTTCGATCGGAGGTAGGATAACCTTTCACATTGTTTTGTCATTAATACACTGAGTAAAGTTTGGTCAAGTAGGCCACTTCTGAAATCCAAGAGCTTCACAAAGTTAGGTTCTTTGAACTTTTACCCGGGACTGCATGACTATTTCAGGTACTGTAAATGTGCGCAATGCGCAACCATTATCAATAAATAATGTTGGCGAAGAGGTTTTGCAGTTTAAATGAATTAAGACTTTGCGTGTGCTCTCATAACTGTCAAACACGAGGTGCAACTGAACCAACAGAAAGCCTTTTAACGGTGTAATCCAGGCTAGATAAAAACCAAAGCAACATATTAATCTAGATAATGTATTTTTCTCGCTTGCTTTTCACTCCAAACAAATCATGGAAATTGTCTAAATCAAGTGTGAAAAGCTGCCTTAGTCTTACATCAGGATTGCTGTGTTTTGCTGGAACTTTCTGACATATGGAAGACGTGGTTTCAGTATCTCTGGAAAGTAATATATTTCTGTAATGATAGTACAAACTGATGTTTTCCATCCTTATTGTAATAAAAAAAAGTAGGAGCTGGTTTAACATGGTAGGTCATGTTATTGAACCTGGATTTAATATGAATCCCCGCTGACTCAGTTCAGTTCTCATAGGGTATCATATTCAAGGACATCAAGGCTGTTGTGGACCTTCAGTGTTGTTAAGTTATATCCTTTTGTCTCCTAATAAACCCCTAGACGAAGGTGCAAAAAGCTTTATTTTCATTTTATTGTTTGTTATTTATGAAACAAAAACATGTACTTAATTTTGTTTCAAGATGAATTCTAAGATTTATACAGTTCTCCCTGTTAAAATTCCATATGCCTGTAACAAAGGACATAATAAATGATAACATTTTTTAAGACACATGTAATTAGACATGTATCCCATACAACTCAATTGTGTAGAACACATGGAAGTCAAGCAAATATCTTTCATTAGTGTATTAAAACAACCTTTGATGCAATTTCTGCATTGAGACTTCTTTGTTATACATCTGTAAGCATCTCACATCTTGACTTGGCAAATTATTATTAGTCACCTCTGCCTGCAAAACTTCTAAAAATCAAATATGTTCCAGATTATTGGATCCCCTCACATTCTTTCTGTCAGTTCAAATTTAAATAATAATTGGACATATTCCTAACTTATTTCACTTTAGCAAAATCTCAGTTCCATCTGAAGATAAATAGACAAAATAACTGCATAAGATTTTACTGCCACCATCATATTTCATGAATGTAGTGTTTTTGTCTGTGACAAGCAGTTACTTGCATAATCCCCATCCGTCTGACCTCTTTGTGTTTCAGTATTTTACATTTTTGATTATTTACTATCGTTTATTTATGTCCTCAGCTTTTTCACAGCCGTTTCCATTCCTGTGTGCAGCTTGCTCATCCCGCCCTCGTCTCTGTGTTTGGGTCTCTGCCAGTCATGGCAGTGCAGTGTGTTTTTTTGTGCCAAACCTACTACTCGAAATTATGGCCTAAAAATTCAAGTTAGGTCTCATGAGTCCACTCCACAAGGTTTTAGGAGATTTTAGAACAGCAAGAACAGGTCATCTTAATTTCAACAAGACGAGTGTCGTTATAGTTGTTGCGGGATGTGAACTTAAGAAGACTGAATGTTGAAATCTGATCAAAAGGGTCTTCAACAAAGTACATTTATGCAACCAAGTAACTGCAGTTTTAATTTTTCACATTTGTCTGAAAAACAATTAGAACTCAGGATTTATTTGCATCCCTGAATGTGAGACAGTTTCTGTGTTGAATGTTGTAACATCTGTGCCTTTTTGACATTTCATTGTTTTTCCCAGGGTTTCAGACACAGTCCACGTCACTTAAGAAGGACCGTGCATGCCCGAGTGACGGAAGAAAAGCCCAGTCTGGTCGAGGTTCCAGAGAGTGAACCCGATGTATCCTCGACCGTGAGAAAACGTAAAGTCAAGAAGAGACTCCCGCCAGAGTTTTACCAATCTGTGCAAGTCACTCCCACTCGTAAAGCTGTAGGTATCCCTCCCTAACGGTAACCATCATTAACACAGATGATGAGGTGGTGCAGGTTATTTGATTTATCCGCTACTGGGGTCCACTGTGTGCTTTTGAACATTTAAGATCTTTAAAAAAAGGTTTATTTAAAGGGCTTGCATATGGGTGTGCTTTTGAACTTTGATCTCTACATAGGTAATCTCTGAAAAGCTATTATGGGTAAGAGTTATATGACATATGAAGATAAAAAAAACTGCCATTTCATTAAATTATGACTGATCTTCTAACATATACAACTAGCAATTGTTAACACAACATACAATAAAGCCCCTTCTGAATAATTTTAGGGGATATTAATGAAATAAATGCTATTTTCTTTTGAGGAACTGTGACAGAGAGAAAAAGGTATTTTTAAGAAGAAACCAGAGTGAAACGTGTGTAAGTGGAAGTTTTGAGTAATACACATTTTTGATTGAGAATCAAATTTCAAGTTTATACTTTTATACAAAAAATGTCACATAGCTTCTCATTGAAATGGTTATAGTTGTTTCTTGCCTGCTACAACTTTGCGGTTCAAATTCAAAATAATTCATTTTTATAGTGATATTTGTTCAGTTTATTCAGTCCTCTTGTTCAAGATGGTACCTGCTATCATTCCAACCATATCTGTTCATTTCAGTCCTTCAGCTTCAATTGTAAACATGATATACCCTGCCTATGTGCCATATAGCACAAAGGTTTTATTCTCAGCAGAGCGCTTTATCTTTTCAGAATGTGTGGTCAAAAAGTTAAGGAGAGACAGAACCCATCTCCTGATCAGAAAATAATTGCTTGTTTTTTTTTTTTTTCTAGCTGGAAAAGTACAAAGAGCTCGAAGCATTTGGAATTATTGGGTGTGGACACGTTGGTTTCTTTGGAAAGTTGGGTGTTCACCTGCTGCTTTAAACTGAAAACATTTTCTCCAGCAAGAAAAGATCTTACACATATATATTATACCATTAAATATTTCTATGCCTGCTACTTAGAGATATTTTCACGTATAACAAATATTTGAAAAATTTCATATATTACACAAAAACTACTTACCACTTTCACACTACAAATGTCATTCATTGGGATTTACGTGAATCCTGGAAAGTTATAAAAGTTTTGATGATAAAAAAAAAAAAATCTAATAAGTGTGGTACTTAATTGTCAATAATTTGCAGAATAAAAGCTTTAAGTCTTTTGGGGAACATCTCCTTTGGTTTTGCACATCGAGACACTAAGACCTTTGACACTTATTTGCAAATTAGCTCCATCTCACTCAGACTGAATGGAAAGCATTTGTGAAAAGCTATTTTTAAGTATTACTAAGATTCTTAGTTAGATTTAAGTCATTCTAATTAATATTTATGCTTTGAGCAAAAAACATTCTATTGCAGCTCTGGTTTATGTTTTGTGAAGGTGAACTTCAACCCTCATCATATCTATTCTGCAGTAGTTTTAGTTGTGATCTCTGTCAAATTTTGTGTTATGTTGGAAGTGACTAATAGTTCAAAGGAACCTATTGATCTGTGTAGTCCTGTATGATAACTGGAGATCACAGGGACACATTTTGGTTTTTAATCATTGCAGTCTTCAACAAACAAGATCCAGCATAGATGTGCCAAAGCTTTTTTTCTTTTTTCTTTTTTTTTTTTTTTTACATAATTTTTCACTTATTTTACTTTAAACCAAGCAATAATTTCTATAAATTGACCATAAGTGTAACAAACAGATAAGTGGCAGAACTCTTGACCTAGTTGTGCAAATAAACATTAGCAAATTTGTAAAATCACAAGAGTCCCAAGATGACCAAACATATTTTAGCATGTCAGGATTCAGCCTGAATCAGAAAAAAATAGTAATTTGTATAATTAGGCTAATTATCATCCCACCCTTTTTTTGTGGTACAGTCCTATATTGTCAAGATGACAGATTTACAGTGGTCGTGTCGATAAGAACGTGTCTCCAGCCTTTAATCTGTTTAACTGGTCCAGACCAGTGCAAAGGAGCTAACGACAACACATTTTATTGACAGGAAGTGAAGCCGATGCAGACGTGTCTTATTTCATGTCTTGCTCTTAAAGACGTTCGCTGCCTGCATGAATCTTGTAAAAAAAGCTAAATGTTTTACCAAACGAGGATGAAAACTTTGTGCTTCCTTTCATGTTTTACCCACAATGATTTTTCTTTTAAAACTTGCCAACCACAGAGTAGAGACTCTGCCAAGTAACAGTAATCTAAGGCCACTCCCTGGAGAGAAATGAGTCATTGTGGGGTGGTTCTGTGATCTTTCTTGTATCCTTGCTTCTGCAGGGATTTTGTGCACTGTCAGATTTACTCAGGTAAATTTTCATTTACCCCTAGAAAAACAATGGATCTTAAGCCGTATGTCCTTTCACTTTTTCTTATTCTGAATAAGCGGAAGTATGGTCATAATATAAACGCAACATAAAGCTGCCTCTGCAGGACTTGGTTTTCATCTGATGAAACAGGAGGCAGTGATGCTGCTATTATTAACAAAGCGTTTCTATTTTAAATGAGAAATGATTCTGCGTGGCCCTGTTGAAAAATTCTTCACACAAACAATCCATCTATTTATAGATGCAAAAGAACAAAAGTGGATAGAAATCCCAAACTCCTATTTTGCAAATATGTGTCCCTGAAGTCTAAAAAATTAATAAATAACATATATATGTTAACTGTTGTGGATGCACAAAAAGAAGATGTGGCTTTACTAGTCTTTTAAATTTATGGTAGTATGACCAATAGGTTTCTTTTTTTGCTTTTAAGAATTTGTAAAATATTTACAAAAGTTTGAATGTTGCGCCCATTTTTAACCAGAAATTATTATATGTTGAATGTTTCATTCATTGTATTTTATTTTATTTTTATTTCATCATCAAGAGAGTCTGCACAGGGGACTGTTCACCCTATGTTTATTTTTCCACTGATAAATGTTTTTCAGCATCATTTTTGTAGGGGTGCACTCATTTATTTGCACCGATTTCCTTCATTTTGGGAGGCAGGTGATCAGCTTGGAAAGCCCTCGAACTTATCTACCTCAACAAAGGTCTAAAAATCAACCACTGTTCTCTTATGCTCTCCGGAGAGAGAGGTTTGACTGACAGACAGGCCCACCAGTTCATGTCTGCGTGCTTGCAGTTAACTCACCAATACCAACTCAGCCACTTTATTGCTAAGTTAAACAACATTCCAGACAAAAAGAATAATGGTATGGAATCGGCAGGTCAGGCATTTTAAAGATTGCTGATCGGTGTTCGGCCAGAAACCTGGAATCAGTGCACCCCTACATATTTAAAAAGAAATGTAAGTAATAATTTTTTGACTGATAGCTTTTATGTTTTTGTAATACCTTTTGTGAGATGCTTGTCTCATTTTTATTGATAGACTTTTTGATCAGCCAATAGATTTTCTTTCGAAAAGTATCCAATTATTGAATAAAACCTCAATCGGTTCAATTTTCAAAACTTAGTAAAATAATAAAAACAAGTTAATTATTTGTGTTGCTCCTCCAAACCTCTGGGCTTGATGCGACTGCCCTGGTAAGCCCTTGTTAAAGTCCCTGATCACCAGGCAAATTGAACGTGATTGTACAAGTATAATTCACCCAACCCTCCTCCTTAGGGATGTGTTTGCCTTTATTTGTTCTGTTGCTCAAGCTGGGGAGTGTCAAGGTGCAGCAGGAAAAGACAACAGAAACAGAGGCTTTCACCCCTAACTTTAGCCGATGAATAGCCAAACTTAAAGAATCTTAAAAGAACCAATGAATTTTGGAAACAGAAATCTTCATGTGCAACTAAACTTTTCTCAGGTAACTATCCTATCATATAGGTGAAAAGACAAGTTAGTGCGTTCTTTGTGCTGAGCCCTACATTTTGTTGTGGAATTACGGCTGTCACCATTGTGAACGCAGCGTGTCTCTGGAACTTATTGTACCCTTTATGAGGGGGATGTTTACAGCCACCAGCTTCCTTTGTGTAAGAGATGGCGCTCTAACACCGCCGTCAGAACCGAAGCAGCAGCAGCTGCTGCTGCTGCTGTTGGCTGCCGGGTATGACGCGCAGACACATGCAGTCTTGCTCTCCCATCACGGTCTAGCTCAGCTCAGCCTCGACACACAGCACCCACCGGCATCATCCTCTGTCGGTCCTCAGGAGATCTTGCATCACTCCGCATCTCTGATGCTGCCTTAAGGGGGAAACAGAGTCCGGAGCATCCCTGGAAGGGTGTGGCACCCCTAAAATAAATGACTGAAGGGGGAAGCTAATGATGCCCGAATAGGATTATATATATTTTTTCTTCTTCTTCTTCCAGCTGACAGGTCTCCATGTATACTGTGGTAAGTCTTAGACTTGACCTGGCGGGGGAGCTAGACGCTATTGCATTTCGTCTTGCTTTTATTTGGCTCAGTATTTTATTGTTTTGGGTCGCTGTGAACTGGTGGCCCATGTCACTCATAACATGCACGCACATTACGCACCTTGACCAGTCATGGTGAGAGAAATGCGATCACAGCCTGGCGGTGTTTTCTCTCCTTTTAGCCTTTCATCTATGTGTTCGTGTATATGCGTGTGTGCGAATGTGTGTATAATCAAGACATTGTTCGTTTCCTTTTGTCTCACAGAGCTCTAGTTCGGGGAACCCTTCCCTGCACTGTTCCATGTCTTCCTCGGCAGACATCTCGGACGAGGATGACTACAGCAGCGTCAAATCCGGATCGGCGTCGCCGGCACCCGGCGACACTTTGCCCTGGAACCTGCCGAGACACGAGCGGTCCAAGAGGAAGATCCAGGGAGGATCCGTACTGGATCCAGCTGAGAGAGCTGTGCTCAGGATCGCAGGTGAGGGACGCGCACCTTGTTAAGTTAGAGAGAGATCGAGAGAGAAAACAAAACAAAGACTGAATGAGCAATAATGGGATTTATGTACGGGTATATTGTTGTTGATGTGCTCTTATATTTAAGATTTTCTATGGATTTTATTTTCAACGTTGAACGTCAATGAAACCAATAAGACCTTTAAGAAATCAGGTTGACAGAAACGTGATGAAATGCAGGCGACCTGTCTTTACCGCACCTAATCGTTTTATAGTGTTACTTTGACACCGCTTGATATCGTAAAATTGTCGACATAACTGCATCGTCCGGGCTCAATTAAAGCTCATAAAGATCTGTTCTGACAGTAAAATCCCAGTTGATAAACCGCAAAATAAACAGAACTTTGATTTGTGGATTTATGAAAGTTACAGGAAATCAGTAGCAATAAAAAGTGCGCTAATAATAACGGAGCAAATTGACAGGACGCTCATTTTATGTGCACTGTAAAAAAATACATTAATAGTCTTATTTACAACATATTTTGTTTAATCTTCTGGACCGGTTCTGTTAATAAACATAAATATAATAATGGAAAAAAAACAACAACAACAACAATTTAATTTTAATTCTGATTATTCTGATTCTCAATCAAAATTACAAATACCACACCAATCCTCCACAAGTTCCAGAAAACCCCTCAAGAATTTAAGTTTCCAAGCAAGTTGTTAAACAGTGAACACATCATGTCTGAAGCAGAATCACTGTGGCCACAATGCAATAAAGACGATAGTGAAATCTTTTGCTTGAATGTGAGCTATTACAGGTTTTTCTAAATTTTACAACACATAACAGCTGGATGGCAGTTATGTGGCAGTAAGTTAGTCATTTCATTTGCAGTACTGTTATTTCAGTTGTGGCTTAGTTTACTGCATCTTACTTTTCAACACTATATTTTTTTAATATACTACATGTTTGAATTAATTATATTTAGATAAGACATCTTGTGAGGAGCACCTTTCCAGGTGTTTGAGATCGAAAGCTAAGTCGAGAGACTTGGAATTTTTTTTTTTTTTTTTTTTTTTTTTTTTGTATGTTACATGTTAATGTTGAAAAATAAGAAATTTTAAAGATACATTGTTAAAATGGCATTTTCCCCTTATGGAAACAGTTTGTATCTACAGATTCAAATGGCACATGGTCATATGGTACTTTCTGCTATAAAGAGAGCAGTCGTTTTGGAAAACAATGAAAAGGTTGTTTACATTAATATTTAATGCTGTCATTTTTTTTTTTTGTTTCCATGACATTAAATTAATGTCAGCCCATTTTTAGTAACATTTTCTTCTGGATCTAACTAAGTCTGGTCTAGTAAGACTGTGCAATATACAATATTCCTTAATGTTAGTTCTAACGTCAGTTTTGGGTTGGGCTGTGAAGACGGACATTGATTATTTTTTACAGTGCAGTCCTTCCTATCGGTCCTGTAAAGTCACAGAGGAAGGGCTTCCTATTGGTCAGACTGCAGACAAGGGAGGGCTGCAGGGCGTTTCCTTCAGAACGACAACAGCGCCGATCACTCTCCAGCCCACAGCAATTACACATGCACAGGCGCACGAACACACAAGCATGTAGAGCTACACAACGACACACATGCTGTGTCCCAGTCCGTCTCTGGTGAGCGTCCAGTTTGTGAAGCCCGGGTCATGGCTCAGTGCGCGCCGCAGGGCTATGTGCTCTCGGACGAACAGGAATACCTCCAAGCCTACGAGGACGTACTGGAAAAATATAAAGGTAGGAGCGGATCTATAAGTCGAGGCTTTTTAAGCGATGAAGAAATCTGCCCGGTCACTGCTTGACAGTTAAGTGGCTAAATGTCAGCCTGCTCCCTTTTCCTCTCTGCTGACTGGCAGCTTTCAATGGGAAAATGGGAATATTTCCCGCATGACATCACATTAAGCTTGAATTTTAGAAACAAAAGACGAAAGTCTTATAACAGTAATGCTTATCGTGATTTAAATTGATAAAAAGAAAGGAAAGGGCAGGGAATAAGAAGAAACGGTAATTATTTACATGTAGTTTGCTTGCTTAAAAATCTAATAAGCTCGGTTACTTTGTCAGATTAAAGGTCTGTTCATTTGTGGAATTCTGTAAATTCTCCTTTAATAATCCACATGTGCAAAAGAATTGCACGTCTAACAATTTATTCTGTTGGCGTTGTAAAATAACTTCCAAATGAAACAAAAGATCATGCATGGCAATTCTTGGAAAGGTTTATTAGTGGTTAGAATATCAGTTAACTAACTTGTATTTGTCCTGTTTAGCTAAAATGCCATTATTTTATTACTGTAGAATATATTTTCAACATTTAAAACAGCAGAGAGCATTGTGGCTTGAACATGGAGGATATTCAGCTTACACTATTGTTCAATGTAAAGTTTGAAGTTATTCTGTAATTGCAATACATTTTTAAAAAGAAAAAAGAAAATTGAAGTTTAAACATGTACTGAAAACATTAATTGACATTATTTAATTGATTTTATTTCATTCCCCATGGTTTCATGGGGTATGAAACCTTGTAGCTATTTGCTACAAGCTAGCAAATAGCTTCAACTATGTTTTGCAGTAAGGTGTGGGCCAATGTGATATTAGGATGATTACATTAAGAAAAAATAACAAGGTTACATGGTATCATAGTAATGTTATCTATTAAATTACTTATTTTGAGTGTGTTGCACACAGAACAATTACCCTCCACATTTAGAAGTCCTTTTTTGAGTGACTAAATTGGATAGAATTATCATGAAAAAAATTATCCTTCTTGCCATTCTTTTCTGTATAAAGTAGCACAAGTACTACAAGCTGACAGCAGTACTTCAGCTTGTACTACAGTCCTTTGTTGCTCACTTGTTGATAGCTTGTTGGGCTAGCAGCAAGTGGGGTCGAGGCAGCACTCTGCTGAAGTAGTTCATTCTATTTGTCACCAGTATTCAGTGAATGAAGCCTCCTTACTAAATCATAGACACACAGCGCTTGGTGAGCCATTAGCATGACCAAATTAGTTACAAAGTGGATTCAGGACAAGTGATTATTTTTGGAATGACCATCACAACATTAGCTGGTAAATTAGTTGGTCTAGTCACAGATATGCTTTATATCCAGAGAAGGCACTTCATCTCGATTCAGAACTTTAAACCATATGAACAGTAGGACAAAAAAAATCTGTTGTAAACCTTGCAAACTTACATACTAGTCGCCGTCCCTATTTGTTTTGACTTGGTTTGATTTCTTTTACAGAGATAAAATTCATTGCGTGGTGCTGTTATGACCCGTGAAGTCTCCTATGTCAGGCAGTACAATATCTTATAACATGGCTCAAAGTCACCTTACATCAGTAGCTCATGTCACTTCACATTGCCATGCCTTTTGAGAGTACCACGTTAATTAGAATCATTCCATCACAGATTCGAGCTCCACTCTGCTTGAGCTTGGCAATATCAGACACATGTATCCTCAGGTCAGGCCTGAAGACATAGAAACGGACTAAATTCAAACTGACAGCAGTGGATTTTTAACTCTTTGTGTCTCAGTAAAACGCAGACCAAGTCAGGAGAACAATAAGCAACAAATGCCGTGCCCTTTTGTGAATACTCAGCATATGTGTGCATGTTCTTTCAGCTGTTGAGGATTTTTTTGCCAGTGGGCCCAGTCAGCTGTGCTGGAAGGTTTAATCGCTGTGAGTGGGCTCTGAAGGAGTCATATGATGGAGGATCATTAGGAATCCGTAGCTGTTGTCTTCAGGCAGATGGGCTGTGACAAATAGAAAGCTTACTTATTTCCTGTGTTTTCAGCCATTTCAGCCAGTCTGCGATCAGTTTCCACATGTTATGGACAGATTTTTGGGTATATTTGTCTTCCCACCAGCTGTTGCATGAACGATGAATTTTTTACTGAAGGGTAAGGGCACATTTCCAAAAACAATGATCACTTTATAATTTTACAGTTTACTGTATCCAATGTAGTCTTACAGCGGCCGTGTACTTTGTCATCTGTGTTCACCTCACTTTATGCTAAAATAAGTTTTCATTAATTGTGTAATTATCTGTGATGTTTAAGCCATTGATGCTGCAAATTAGATCCAGTACGAGCTGATAATTTCTTTTTTTGCCAACTCTGAGTTTCTTGTTTCCATCTACTCAGGTTACAGATTACCCCATGAAGGAGAAATTGAAGTTGGAGGTTTTTAACATTTATTCACTAGAGAGTTAAGGAGTCAATGAACAGCCTGTTTGAAGTGATACATTAATTATAAGGTTAAAAATGCTTTAGTTTTGACGGTGGCGTAGAGGTATTTAAATAAAAACTTTCACTGAAGTTTCATATTAACACATTTGTCTTTGCAGAGGTTACTGGTTTCTGTAATACTGTAAGAAATGAACAACAAGCTGAGAAATGTGTTTTGGTTGCCTGTGTTAGTCTACCGTTAAAAGATATCAACATATATCCTTTTAAAGTGTTCTTTTCTTCGTTACTTGAATCATTTTCTATCTAAACCCTTGACAACGTTGTTGTCTTTATTATTGCCTAAAGCTAGCTTGACCTTTATTCAGCTACTTAGAGCCTCGAGCTTTGCTCCTTGTGATGCATGGAGAATCAATGGGATGCTTTTTAAAAGTAAAATCAGTAGCAGTAACCAAGCAAACAATCCAGTAAACAAAACAGTTGTAGGGACAGTTATAAAACAAGAGATAGTTTACTTCAACCTAACAAACAGAGACAAATAAATACATTTTTATGTTTAAATGTTTGCTTTTAGGTTATTGAAACAAAAAAAATATTCTTTTTTTTTAACTAGGTATATTAAACTGATTAATAATGGTATTAAAAAACCTTTTGTGATTTTAAAAACATCCAATGCAGATCAATTTGTAAAATTTCATAACTAATATTTCTTGTAGACTCCAGTTCTGAGTAGGTCAGATAAAGTCTATGTTGTGCTACTAACAGGCCTTCACAATTGTATTGCAGTTATGTGGTTATTTTTACATCAGATTGTGCAACGTGCCATAATTATTGCAAAGTTTGCGATTCAATAGCTGTTGGCTAAAATATAATTTTAAAATATAATGGAATCTCACTGAAATAGATCTTCACATCTGGCACAAATTACAGTCCAAGAGAGTGCTGAAAGCACACACGAGAGAGACCGAAGGGAGGAAAATGTGGATTTATTGTGACCAATATCAATATATACTTTTTGTACTCATGATTTTCACATATAATGGAGCCCAAGAGTTGTGCTAATCCTGTTGTTTATATGTATTTATCTTTACTTTTTTGCCTGTTCAAGAAATTGTTGAACACATTTTTCATTTAAATTTATTTTAATAACTGGAGAAATTGGCAAAATGAAAAATTATAGATCCATGGAGTTCTACACTGTGTGTAAAGAAACAATAGACTTTGAGACTCCTTTGATTTAAGGCAGATCACAAATAATTCTTCATGGTTCAGTTGCTGAAATAACACATTCTTATGCAGTTTTGTGCGTTAATAATACACCCACTAGTGTTGAAAGGTAAGGAGGGTTTCTTGGACGAAAGATTGGAAACTTTGGGAATGGGTTCTTAGGCACACACAACAGCCATGTTGTATTTTAAATGGGAGCGTGCTGTTCTAGCTGAGCCTGCTGGGTTGGCTGTCAAACATGGAGGGGCCATTTAAGTTTCACAACAGTGGATTTTGCTCTGTCATCACAGTAGATTAAATGGATCAGTCAGGAGTTTTTGTTTTCCATTTTTTAGATGATGTTTGGTCTTGGTGGTCTATATTTCTTAAACTTGAGCAGGTAATTAAGGTAATTTGGTAATTAAGAGCAGCAAGCTGTATTTATTTTTCTGCTGTCAAAACCCAAATTAGTAAGTAATTGCTTGTGATGGTTGGTGCAGCAAAGTAATTATAATTTGCACTTATTCCTTCAAGGTTTTCCCTAAACATTAAACTGTTTAATTTTCCAAAAAAGGAGAAAACTAAAAAAAAAAAAAATATATATATATATATTTTTTTTCTTTTTGCTTAGTAGCAAAATTGATCAAATCTTGATGTCCACACAGCATTAGCCGTTGTTCATCTAGCTCTAAATATCCTGCTGTGGTGTAGGGTGTGGTCTGCAAGAGTCTCTGAGGCTGTGCTGTCTGTAAATTCATTCATTCTGCATTATCAGCTAAAAGACCACTAGAGATTCTTAAAGAATATCTCTATATGACTAAACCAAATCTTTAATACCTTCATAATCTCACACAGTGGGGAGTTAGATAATATTCAGTTTTTTTCTGCACAGTCACTGCCTTTGTCCGGCCTCCTGGGCTCAGCCCTGCCCCTCTGCTCTCTGTTGACAGCCCACTCATCACATTCACATGGCCCACTGGCCCACACATAGACTGCAGGCCTCCTCTGTGAAGCCTGTCTACGTTTGAACAAAAGGTACATTGTTTTTATGGGAGCATTGTCCAAGACTTGTGTCCTGCTTAGTTGGGTGAACCTCTTTATTAGAATGTTTTATTACAGTTTCAAACTAAATGAATTTAGGTACACTTTGAAGATAGGCAGTACCAGTAAAGCGGGTAATGTCTCATCTGAGTCTCTGATATCCCCAATTACTGAAGACTAGCTCACTTTCTATTCAGGACATGTAATGGGGAGGTGCAGCGAGGCTTAGACTAAACCTTATTTTGCAGACGGTCAAATTAATGGTTATAAATACAGTGTCATTGTTGGGACTTGCACTACTTCCTGAAGGGTGACATCATCTGGGAGGTCACTCCTGGTGTTGCCCAGTGGAGTTTTGACTCTAAACCTCCTTCAGAGTACAGGAAACGATAACAAAATGAGAGCATCTGTCATTCAGTGGAGGATTCTGCACTACCCACAAAGCTGTATTTATGCAGAAACACTGATCAAGCATAACATTATGACCACCAGACTAATGGTAACGGCTTTGGCGAGCACATCACACATGTTCAGTTGGCATGAGATATGAGTATTTGGTGGATAAATGAACATCTCAAACTCATTGTTTGGCTCCTGGAGGCGTTCCTGAGCCAATTTGTGCTTTGTGCTAGTGCAAATAATCCTGCTGAGTGAGACCTCAGCCGTCAGGGGCCAGCATGACCGCTTTCTCACTTTGCAGCCTCGCAACCAACAAACTGCGATCCTCTGTGTATTATAACGCCTAAACAACTTAGCTCTTGTCATACTCAGTCAAATTCTTAACCCTTCCCTTTCTTCCCCAACAGGTCAACTGTGAGAACAGGTTAATCACCTGTTTTCTAACGTATCTCTCCCACAAAGGGGAGCAAACATAAAGAAATTATTAGTCAAATGTCACAATGTCATTCCATAATGTAGTTAGATTGACCTTGGTTTGCACAAGCGGTGGATCAGGTTAAACAAAGAATGAACATATAAAATCTGTGTGTTTATTGTAATTGCTGATCATAATATACCTCAGTTCTGACTGGAAACAGTGAATGCAGGACAATAAATACTTTGATCGGTTGCTTATTTTTATTCTCAGTAATTTTACAATAGCGACATGAACTGGTTCTATTTAACTGTTCTCTCCAAGATATCCACTATATTTACCTTTAAAAAGGTTAGATGTTCTGATCTTGCAGAATACAACACTACTGTATCCCTGTGATGTTGTATAGAAGGTTATATAAACTATGCCTGCACTGCAGTCCCATCCAGTTGCATCATATCAATGCCCGAGAATGATGCATGCTCGCTGTTGTATTTGTACGCTGTCATGGTGATGAGAAGACCAGTATGACTGAGCCTCATACCACAGCTCTGTTTAGCTCCTCTTACATGAGATCATCTTGTGAGCCTCCGTCCCTCCCCTGACTCATGCTCTGCAACCTTCCCTCTCCCTCTCCGGCACCACCTCCTTTCTCTGTCCAGAGAGACTGACAAACTGACTTCCTTTCTTTATTTTTTATGATAGATGACCAACAAATGAGCTCATGCATTTATTTTTGTCACTGCTAAATTAGGAAGTTTGTTTTGAGAAGTATGTGAGATTTTTTTTCTTTTACTTGGATTTAAAACCTAAATCTGGACGAAAACATCAAACAGATTAAACAAATGCTGTTCTGGCACATTATGAGTGAACTTATTGTTGCAGCCGTGTGGAATTGGGGTCCTACTGGTGCTTTTGGCTTAGTAGGATAAAAATGACAGAAATGTGAATAAGCTGTTGTCTTCATTCGACTTTCAACATGGTTTATGTCTGTAGGTTCCAAAATGAGTTTGAACTTGAGATTGTACTCTGACTTTAAAAGTCAGGCTTCCAAATATTTCTGTGAGGAATGCCAACATTTAAAAAAAAAAATCACACAATTTGAACTCCCCATTGTAAATCTTGAAAGGCTGCCTGGAAGGAGTAAGTCTTTGTTATGTTTACTTATCACCTAAATGAGAGTATTTTAGTTTAAAATGGCATGTTCACATCTGCACATATAAGGGTTAATGATGGCTTTGTGTTGGTACTCGTGTGTGTTGGTCAGACAGCCGTGTTTATTGTATCCTTCCAAT
Source organism: Poecilia latipinna (assembly GCF_001443285.1). Taxonomy (NCBI): domain Eukaryota; kingdom Metazoa; phylum Chordata; class Actinopteri; order Cyprinodontiformes; family Poeciliidae; genus Poecilia; species Poecilia latipinna. Next base: position 533,817 of record NW_015112683.1, on the reverse strand, counting down.
CCTACATTTATCCTTTAAAACTTATTTTTGAACTTCAGGCAATATTTATGCTGTAAATAGAGTATTTACAGTCATTATTGGACACTGTAAAGTTTTTTTTCTTATCTTTTGTCTCCAGCAATGGAAAAAAACAAACAAACAAAAAAAAAAAACAGATACTCCCTTGGCTGCTTTGAATACTGACAACCTGTTTCAATTACAGAGCTGTTCCAGTCACATAGTTGTGATGCTGCCCTACCTTTTTGAGAAGACTGCAGTTTCTCACTCACAAGGAATGTCAGAAATGTATCGACAAGTATCTCACCATCACCATCAGTCTTGTGCTTGTTGTTAAAAGTTCAACAGAAATACTTTTTGTCTTTTTTTGCCACTTTTAAAAATGTGATGAAGTAGCCATATGGTGAAAGTCAGAATGTGTTTGCTGGTTACAGGTACCAAAGTGTATGTAGGTTCATATAAGATGTGAGAGAGTTTGCCGAATGGACCAGAGTTTTATTCTGCAGTTTAAAAGATTAGATAAGGGCGTTCTCCCACCTCCTCGTACCAGTGCTACATAAAGCCAGTTGTTCATCCATCTTCTCTTGGTTCCTTAAAAGACAAATTTGGTCAGCTCATACAGTAGAAAATGGCTGAATTATTATTTTTTTAAATTGTCCAGCACAATAGTTCTTTCAAATATTTGTAGGTTTTCATTATTTAAACACAACATATTCATTTGATTACAGATTTGGGCTCAATAATGCTTGGCGAATCTTTGTCCTTATCCTTGACATTAACGTAAAAAGCTTTAGTTTAGTCTGTATGTTTTTACTTCCCTGTAATACAAGGTCAAGAGGATTATGGAGGCTGGATTTTGATTGCACTGACTTTTGGATTCAGTTCTGCTCAGACTGTGAGGATTTTTAACACAGCGATGCCAAGTGGTGTTAAAAAGACATCCGTTTATCTTCTATCCTATTTAAACAAGCCTGCACACACTTGCGTTCTGCAGGTTTAGAGTACAACACATGAAACATTTGTAATTGTATTAAGCTTTATGATAGTGTGAATAGTCTGCAATCATGGTTCAAAACAGGCTTTCAACCCTTTTTTCTCCTTTCAGTTATACAAGCATGACTCTCCTTCAGTTTTTCATAGTGCACATTAGGAAATGAAGGATGTCACCTAAGTGGCAGAGATTATGTGGCTTGCAGTTGGAGGGCCAGCATAGTTTAGGGTTGTGGTTATTTATAGCCATGCACATGTGCTTTTGCTACAAATAAGTGTCTGAGGCAGCCAGTTTGAATGCTGTGGTGGTCTCTCAGGAGGGGCTGTATCTGCATTGACTATCAGCAGCAAATATTCAGCCAAATATGAGATACGATAAGTATATGCAATAGCTTGGATAAAGCTGTCTCCTGCAACATTTTGTGTTGGTTATCATTATGAGCACTTCCATAGTAGTGTGTTTCCCCCTTGCTTTAGCAAAAAAAAACACCCACAACATCCATTCCACTTGACCCCTTAAGGTGTGTTGTGTTACCAGGTGCCAAGTTGTTAGCAGCAGGTTTCTTAATGTCTCATAAGTGGTGAGGTCAGCCATCATATGTGGCTGTAGTCCTCAATCAACCATTTGCTGCACCATTTTCTGCCCAAAGGGAGTACCTTTTCCCTATCCACTGCCAGTAGAACCAACAATGGGCTTGTGATCATCACAGCTGAACCACAGAGCAATGGAAGATGTTGACCTAATTTATTTACATCATGTGTGCTGCTTATCTGGTCAAAACATGGCATCAGAATTTGCTACGGCAAGAAAGCAAACTGGCAGAAACAGTGTGATGCTTTGGGTGATGATGTTCTGCTTGGAAACCTTGGTTTATGCCATCTATGGAGATATCCCTTGACATGTACCACCATTCTAAGCGTTGTTGGAGGTCATGTACTAATATTGTGAAAAAAATTGTGATTTCAATGTAAGCGATACAAAATGAATGATATCTTTAAGATACTAATTGTATTCAGTGTCGATATTTCACTTTGGCACAGAGTTTTGCACAAATGCGTTGCAAACAAACAGATACTTAGCCTCTCCCTTTCAACTGAACACAGATTTGCTGATGATCAAACCGTGTGCCTCTAAGTTAAACACCAAACATGACAAGTTCTTCCAGAGAAGAAGAAAATTTGCGATCCTCTTTGGTCAAAAGGCAAAAGCAAAAGTGTAGTTTGCGGGCATTTTGCCTATGAGGGAGACAGACAGGAAAAGGCGAAGGATGTTGATAAGCTCTTAAATAATCAGTGCAGCAGTGTTGGCCACAAAGAAGTCTGTAGTGGTACTAGACTTCTTTGTGGGCAACAGTCTGTAGTGGTATTAGTACCACTACAGACTTGGTAAATTATGTTAAAAAACCCACACTGTAAAGATAATTAGGAGTTAAAAAAGGACAGTAATTATGATGGATGGCACAAGTTAATGTTTGTTTGGAGGTTGGTGGCCTCTCGACAGCCCCATTATGGCTTTGACCTTTTACGGGTGGGAGCTATGAAGTGGGGAAGGGGTAAAACAACCTTCATCCTTTCATTACTGCACTGTTAAGTATTTAAGGGATTCAGGGTTGGAATTTTGTCTTAAAACTGTTTTAGCTATTTTTTTTAAAGACCCACACCAAAGCTGACAAAGATAAACCAAAAATGTGTCCGAATCTATGTGAACAGCCAAACTTTTTAAAGAAATACTTGATAACACTTGATACTGTGGTGAAAATGGTATCAAGTGTTAAGTATTTTTCTTACTATGGGCATTGAGTTTGAAATCATAGTGCTACTACAACTCTATCATACACAGCCTTTCAAGAAAGGCATATTCCTTGGTGGTAGTAAGATTATTTTGGCTTTAAGCAAAAAATTATTTGAGGATCACAACAATGAGTTTTTAAGTGACGACTAAAACCGAAATTTTAAAACAATTGACCATGTGTTACAAACAAGTTTGATATGCTTGACATTTGTTTTTGAGATGGAGTGGGAGTCTGGTAACAACATAGCACATGTCCATAGGTAAAAAAAAAAAAAAAAGAAAAAAAAAAGCTTCTCGAAAGGAAATTGTTTCTTATTATGTTAAAGCAAGACATCTTGGTCTCTTATAAAACTGCTAGTTGTAAACGTCTGATTTGTGGAGTGATTATAACAATTTTATCTTGAAATATCTCTTAAAACACAAATATTGTGAAGCCACACCTCTACTATCTTTAATTGTTTTTCTTTTTTTACTTCTTTTTTATTGGGGACCTTTAGCTTTTGAAGTTCAATTTTTGTTTTAATTTAGTTGTTTTGCGTTTTATGCTGAGCCTTTACATTGAGGCTGATATTGATATTCAAAAGCTTTGATTGCTGCTGAAACTCAATAGAAATTAAATGGAATTTTGCTCGAAAGGTGTAATGTTTGCTGAAAAAAGCAAAATAATGGAAGCTTTGACAGTTAACAACTGAATTGAAGCAAACTTCTTTAACTGATCCAATCAGTTGAGAGAAACACTGGGTGAGCAGCTAAGTACCAAATTGTTTGCTCACTGATTTTGTAAGATTGGATAACTATAATGTGTGTGATAAAGGTGCTGAGGTTGTGTAATACTAGATGATTATGGGAATGATCACATTACTTCTCACCTTGGCACTGTTTGGTATCATATATTTGTTGTTGTTATATTGATATGGTCCCCATTCTGTTCACTTCATGGCCAAACATCAAATGACCTTTATTCATTTGGAGAACTACCAAGGATCCTGCTTTTTATTCTTAGAAAATCCTCCAGAGGGCACCACAATATAAATCTTCCATGAATATTTTTCTTGGAGGCGCAGGTCAGCTCTTCTTAATTTTTTCTGGTCCACAATATATTGCATTCAGACATTCAGGGTAGAAATAATAATAATAATAATAATAATAATAATAATAATAATAATAATACATTTATTACTGTTATGCTATCTTATACCAGCTGATGTGTCTGTGTTTGCCATGAATCTATCAGAGTGTGTGTGTTCACGTGTGCGTGTGTGTGTGTGTTATCAGTGAACTGTCAACATATGAAGCATGGTAATCATTACTGTCTCTCTCCTTGATGGTTTCTTTTTCTGACCTGACCTTTGATCTGAGCTGGGCAGTTTCCTGGAATACGGAAGCAACTTGTCTATGTTATTTCCTTTTTTGGATGAATTTTAATGTAATGCAGTGTATGACTCGGTGTCCCTCTTCAGTCTGAGCAGCTTTCCCCATCTGTGGTTCAACTACACGATGATGTAAGGATCAGAGATGACACAGCAGAACTGCTGAATGTCTGGCATTTTCCTTAGATATCTTATATTTTCTTGAGCTTTAGCAATTTTTGCTATTTTATTTGTGATGTTGCTATCTAACCCTCAGTTTAATTGACTTCATTGTAACATAAAATTTAAATCGGATTCGATTTCATTTGTTATTAAAATCAAATAAGCATCATAACTTATAAGTCTAAAGTATTTTATCTGAAGATTAATCTAATGCTTTCACTTAAAAAGAAGAGTAGATTTATTTTTAGGGATATCAACTGATTAAAAATATTTAATTGTGATTAATGCATGTGAGGGCCAAAAAGTACGGAATCCTGTGCCTTAAAAAAATGAACAGTAGTAAAATGAATTTGCCTTAACTCATGATTAACAACCCTGATTTTTACATTCTTAAAAAAAATGGTAACCATCTCAAAGTTTTTTACAGGTTAGAGAGATACAAAAGGACATGTATTACTAGTCAGTATCTGCTTATTGTTAGACTCAAGTACAGTAAATTAGGTTTGATATTGTGGCAGAAAAAAAAAAAATTCCACCACACCATACATCAGACATTATTTTACTCCTAAATTGTACTATTGGTAGACAAATTAGAATCAGAGTTGTTTTCTTTTAAGGATTTAGATGATTATGACCCTAAATTTAAGAAAAACGTGTTTCACAGATGTGCAGAGGAAAGTTACTTTTGCTGTTCTAAAACCCTAATGTTAATTTTGAGGAAAAAAGTGTCTGGAGAGGGAAAAAGGTTGAAGCTCCAGGTTTGGTTCCACAACTTTTGGGGAATTTTGTTTTGTTTTTTGTCCATCATTCTGCCACCTTAACCCCCCTCCGCTTCAACAGTGGATCAATCTGCTATTGCACACTGGCTGTTTCTATTACAACAGCTAGTGTGGCTGGAGCCTCATGGTTCTGGTTGTCTAGGATGTCCGGAAGCGTTTCTCTTTGGATTTGGAATCGGGTCATTTAAGGTTAAACGCAAAAAAAATTATATCTTATAGAATAAAAATTATATCTTATAGAATATTTGATTATTTGATTGGCAGGAAAGTATACTCTACTTAAAGATGAAATATTACAGTGAGAATAATGTGACACTAAAATATTTCATCTCCTGCTTGATATTTTTTATCCAGAATAATTGTCACACCACTCCACTTTCCAATTCCCAGTGCCTCTTACTCATAGACTATTTTTAGATGAACTAAATGGAAAAATCTGTGGAGGATAGACTAACAGTACACTTAGAGCACCCTTGTCATTATGGAAATACATTTTCTGGGGTTTATGACCATTTTGAAGGATTTTCTATGTGAAGGTAGCTTTTTCAATTCGAATTTGAATGGCCCAATGAAAGCTACAATAATTTCCGCAGCTTAACACGAAAATTTCTAACATTTACTAAAAGTTGCCATCAATTTATAAAAATCTTTGGCTCAACAAAGCATTTGGTTCATTTTTAAAAGCAATCGTTTGTTAGAAATGAACACTGGATTTTAAAAAATAAATCTTATCATCTCTTTTGGTTGTTTTCATATCTTATCATGCAGGTTGCTGACTTGTGTTTACTTGAATGTTTTTAGATGACTGCAATGATTAACAGAAAACACAAACAACTGCACCAGACAGCTAATTTTGTTTAATCCTTTGTTTTCTTGCCTAAAAATAAATTATTTAATTCGATATATATTCATGTTTGACTATAATTAAGCAATAAGGCTGTCTTCTGTCATAATTACACTTTTAAATTAGTCATAATATGGCGAGTTGAAATCATCCTGGCATTAAAAACGAATGCTTTCGTAGAAAAAAAAAAAAAAACTTTCTTTCCTCACTGCCTTCATGAGTTGCTGCTAGATAAACACCAAACCACATGGAAACTCAAAATAGCAAGTAGCCATGGAAAACCTGACAGGACTCGCTCTGGATCCTTGATGAGAGAGGGAGTTGCAGCTCCCTCAGAGGCTGTTAGGCAGAAAGGGAAGCTTGGAGAGACTAAAACAGCTTCTCTGGTCGTTCATTTACGCGGCATTCGTCTAACTGGACTGCTATCCTGTTGTCTGCTGGTCGGAAGCTGCCACACAGGATGAAGTACCTGCTTGAAACTGAAAGGGATCACAGAGCACATCTGGTAACTCTCATGTGCTGCATGGGTCAGTACTTATGTTACAGTTTTCTTAAGTGATTGGATCCGTCAGTGTTTGCTCACTAATGGTTTCTCTGATTTGCCTGGGTAAAACTTAAATGTAATCTGCCATGGAGACTTATAAAGTCTGCCGCTGGTCGTGTTGTTAGGGTTCAGGAAATATTTCTCAGAGACCGCTGACGATGGTGGTAGTTGTGGGACAAGCGTGAGCTGGCTGACAGATGTTGCCTTTATTAATATCGGCATGTACACGTGTTTTTTTTTCTTTGCTTCTTTTTTTTTTTGTTTTTGTTTTTGCATTCACTAAATATTACTCTGAGGAGAGTGTATGCAAACATGTAAGCACTGGAATGAGTCACATTGCTGTGGTGTCTAGCCAGGACTTGGCGTTTGCACGAACGAAATAGATACTTGAATTTGAAGATACCAGTTTACGTTTTTCCTAAAATGCCTGTGCTTTTACAGTGGTGTTGTCACTGTCACAGGGTGATGTCAGTCTGGTTGGTATGGCGATGCAAACAACAAATAAAGCATTGTGGTGCTTTTGACAGCTTGTAGCTGAGAGTGATTTCATCTTAGCCTCTGGGAAATCACGACCTTCATTTGTGTTACGGTAACACTTTCCCATCCTCAAAAGTTCCAGCGTTGCTTCATGTCTTCTTTTTTTTTCTGCATCAATCGTTTATATTTTTTTAATTTGAATTGTGGTAATTTGTTTTTGGTTTTTTCAAGAATATGTTCTGTCTTTTTATTAACTATTGTTTTGTTACAAATGTTAGAAAGAAAGGGATTGATTATGGTGATAGAATTATTTGCACAGTGACTTGCAATTTATCCTACTTTAACTTTTTCATAAACTGAACATTTAGTATATATCCAAAGACTTTTAATGATAAACTAATAGAGTCTATAGAAGATTGTTAGAAGACCTTGGTGAACAAACAGCATAATTTGGAGCAGGGGAAGACACTGTACAGGTCAGGAAATAAAGTTGTGGATAAATTCAGATTTAGCTTATAAAACGACATCAGAAGCTTTAACCATTTCATAGATCACTGTTCAATCCATCATACAAAAAATAATCAACTTTGACATGACTGCAAACCTACCAAGAAATGACTGTTAATATTAGACCTCTAATACCAAAGCTCAGATGGGCATTATGTATTGACAGGATTTTGGGTGTGAACTTCACAAATTTGGCTTAGCGATGTACGGTATACAGCAAAGATGTGGAAGAAGGTGATTTAGTAAACAACTGTCCTGAACTCACTGTCCTCAACATGAAACATGGCGGCGACAGCATCATGCTGTGGGGAGGCTTTTCTTCAGCAGCAACATGGCTGCTGGTCACAGTTTAAGTGAAATGCATAAAGCAAAATATAAAACAATGCTGGAAGAAAACCTGTTAGAATGAAAGACTTGAGTCTTGGGGATGTTTTCAGATGTTCTCCAATAAACGTGACATTTTTGTCACTAGACAGGTGAGACGTAAAACATTTACAACAAATGTTTTACACTGCATAGTGTTAACACAGGAAGGCAGAGTAAAAATAAGCATGCTACACTCTTCAGGGTTTCCTTTGCAAAGATCTTGAAGCTTATTTAGGATTTTTCTTCAGCTTCACATTTACAAATAATTCTACATTTGAATGTATGGAGTTTTGTGGTTTTGAAGTGACAACAGTAATTTGATGTTTGTTTATGTAACTGGTTACCTAGGTTTATGTTATTTTTGTTTATAATGTTATTAGTGCAGTGTTGCCCTTTGACCCTTTACAATGTCTTGTCAATACAAAACTGACGGGGTTAATCTAGAAGTAGAAGATTTTGCTTAAAAAATGAACCTGTAAATCTTTGAAATCCCCCAAGCAAATGAAAATGTTGTAGCATAACTTATAACCACACTTTTGTAGCACGTTGTGACTCACAGTTTAGACAACACACATTGCTTGAAGGGGTTTCTGTCTTGATGGATTTAGCAAAAAAACAGATGTGCCTAGACAGCTGGAGAAGAAAACAATTAATGTTGTGATGTTTTTCCTTTTTGTAGATGAAAGAGACAGAGTGCAGAAAAAGACCTTTACAAAATGGATAAATCAGCATCTATTCAAGGTAAGACGTACTGTCTGGCAGTAGTTTGCAAATGTTTGCTTATTAAAACTGATAGTATATGAAAGCTGTACTGATCATATGTTGGGCAAGTCTTTTTCCTGTCACATTTATCAAAACCATTTTCATGTTACATGCACAGTAAATCATTTATTGCTAGTTTTTTTTTTTTTTTGTTAGGTTCCAACATGTTAACATTCCTCCTGAGACGTTATTAAAGCTTGCTGAAAGTCATTTAGGAAGACATGTGTAGCTGCTCTGCAGCAGCAACAGGTTTTCTTTTGTTGAGGGGTAAATGTGAAACGCTTACTACGTGGTTTCATCTGTGTTTGGAATTTAATGAAACACTTAAGAAAATAGACAAGCATGGACATGTCTCATCTGTCACGCCTTTTTGGAATATGAAGGATATGGAGAGGATATGAAAATGTTTGCATGCGTTTCAGTGATCGGATGGAATGACTCACTGCTATCTCTTAAAGGAGATTTATCTGAATCGTCTTTTATCGTCTGATTTACCTGTTCAAGAAAAATAAAATTGTTAATGTTGAAGGAATTTTATTGGTTGCAATTTGACTGCTGCGAATTACATGTAAAGCCTTGCAGAAAACAGAAACTTTGATGATCTTTGCTAATTAATTTGGCACGATGACACCAGTTTTGATTCTGCAATATGGAGAGACCATGCAGGAAATCATTGTGTTGGATGTAAGTGTGTTGCAAAAGTATTTGTAGCTGAATTTAATCAGTTTGTCACACTTTATCCTAAAGCCTTTTGGTATTTCAGTGATATTTTAAAGAGTTCATCAAAAGAGTAGATGAGGAGAAGGGAAAAATCTGATACACTGCAGCATAAATATAAATGAAAGTCACATTTTCAGATTTTCTTTCTGGTTTGGGGTCAATGTGGGAAACTGAAAATGGGAAAAACGTAAAAGGGACATGAAGTCTTTTAAAAACTACTGGACTTTAGTACATATCTACAGTATCCACATGGGGCTTTACGACTGAACAAAAATACAACTACTTGAAGTACACAACATAAATAAACACAAATCTATTAATACTGACATGCAGTCTTTAGAAAAAGGAAGTACACCCTGTGTAAAACTGAGAGTTTTATGTATCAAGACATGAAACCAAAATGTAGAAACTGTGCCATAAACTAAATAGACCTCGACTACTTTAGTCATTTTAGAACCTGAAGGGACCACGTAATTTTACTTTTTTTTTTATGGAGAACCCTGGCATTAAAGGAGGATATACTATCTTTTTCCATTACAGTATGACAAGACAGAATGCTAGGATGAAGTTCCTCTTATAAATGCTAAACGGTTAAACAGGTTTTCCCTAGTTTTGCTCCTTTTCCTTAGAAGCCTATGTTGTTTTTTACATTGCAGTTTCTCCTGTTCTGTTTGCTTTAGCCCTATGTTTTCCCTGTAATTGAATGGCATTGTTAGAAACTAATTAATCCAACAGGAAGGGAACATGTATAGAACGTTTTGTATTAAAACTCAAAGCCAGAATGTCAAAAGAAGAATAAAAGCTAAGTCGATTTTTTTTTTCCTCAGAAAAGAGACTCTGTCACTTCTCTGTCTTTTGGTTTAAAGTTTTATTTTCTGGCTAAAAAGTGTCTTGATTTCGTAACTAATTAAACCAGTGTGGTTTAATGTGTATGTAAATATTAAAGCGTGAATGCTGATCTTGTATTACCAGATATAAACTAACAGCAAATATGGTCCACTAAACACATTGAGCACAGTGACCTATCAGTGTCCAAAGGATCAGTCTGAGACAGTCAGGCTGTTTGTGCTACTGCATCAAGAATACTTTGCAGAGTATCTGCAGTATGACCCAGCAAATAGTAAATCTCTTGAACAAAGCACAATTAGGCACAATTGTAATACTTTTCTGAAATATTAACTTGTAATTTGAATTGTCCCCCAGTCAGCATTTTAAAAATGTACAATATTTGTGGGACAGATTATAACTCACTGCTTTGTACCACTTACAGCATAAAAAATAAAATTCACTTTGTCAAATTAAGTCACGCAGCTCTGATGGCCTTTTAGCCTCTTATCTCCAGCTTAATGCAGACATTACTGTGAAAACACTGCAAACTTGCTGACTCGGTTATTCATTTTAAAAGACAGTAGGAAGAGTTAAGCTTGAGATCAGAGCCTGTGCTGTACATTCAGTTCAACCAGTCTGATCATTAGGATCAGATTTTACGTGACAAGGATGTTGGCTTCCTTCAATGTTTAAGGCAGATTGACAGTGGTGAATAGAACCATTTACCAATTTGTTTTTGGAAGGATGCTAGAGGCTCATCGAAACTGTTAGTTTTAGTTCTTGCTTTAGGAATCACGGCTGTGCAGGCTATGTAAACCTTGACACAATCTTGGCAGGAAAAAAATAAGGAGATAATGAAATTACCTCCTTAGAATTACATATGGATTAGAAATCGCATACCAAAATAAAAAAGTTTGAAAACCATTTTCATTTTATTTTAACTAAGGTACATAATTTTTACATGCATTTTCAGAGATAATGATGGAGTATGGAGCAGTCAGTATGGAGTGTCAAACATGCCACAATTCAGAAAAATAAATTAGAAAAAATATAAAAAAAGCATAGGTTTTTCTTACCTGCCAGCATGACTCATCAAGACTGTTGGTTAGGAATAAGTATGCTCCAATCAAGATGATTGACCTATTGTGTCCTTACGATGTTGGTGACCACAACAGTTGAAGTAATATCTTTGTGCAGCTCATTCATTTAAACCACTAATCATATTCAATTGACACATTAATTCATTTGGTTAGCCTAAATGTCAATCACACATCTTTTTATTTTGATTCCTGGTACTTTTGTCTCTTCATACAAAGGGTTTCACATGCAGTCAATGAGGAATTAGAGGTGCTGAGTTATAGGTTAAGATTTTCTTTGCTGACTCAATAATGCAAACATACTGATCTATTCTGGCTCCACAGCTGTGGTTGCTATCAGGGAATAAAGTCCTGAAAGTCCTGTGTTAAAGCAGGTCAATGGGCAGCTGACTGATTTCAAGGGGATGCTATTTAGGCCAGGGAGGACAGAGTTTCTGATTGCTGTTGTTTAGCACCTCTCTTAAGTTGCTAGATGAAGTGTCACGCTGATAACCTTGGAAGACTTTAATGACAAATGCTTCTCTGCATACTTTTGTTATTGGCTGTACTGTCAGGACAATTTAGAGGATTTTATAGTGAATTTTCAGCTAAATTTGCACAGGGTAAGAATGTTGTATAAAGGTTCAAACGTATACAAACAGCATTTTGATAAATATCCCTTAGCAAGTCACAGACAAAAATACTCTCTTTTCTGTAGCCTTCAGCAAACTTCTTGGTAGAAATGGGAAAGCTAATTCGGTTGGTTTCCAGAGACATGATTCCAGACTTCATGAATTTTAATATGGTTGAGTTAATGAGATTCTGAGTTGTCAGTAAATATAATAAAATAAATATGTGTGTATAGAAATAATGTCTTTCTAAACTTCTCGGATACCATAAAGTAGAAAAGTTCAGTAATAATAAAGAAACTTGTATATGAAACTGCCTTATTTTGCGTAAGAATGTGTGAATATTAAACAAATAAATCCTATATCGCATGTAATGTATAAAATAAATTCTAAATGTGAATAAACAGCAGCAGGACAGTAATTTGTGCAACTTGCAGACATTTTATCTTCCTTCTTGTTTCTGCAGGTACGAAAGCACATAAATGACCTGTATGAAGACTTACGAGATGGACATAACCTGATCTCACTGCTGGAGGTTTTGTCTGGAGACACACTGGTGAGTTTGTGCTTTTTATTTTACATGCTTCCTAAAAAGATGAGGGCTCAGATTTACAAGGAATAAAATCTGATTATCTTTTGGCTCTCCTGAAATTGGATTTTGATACTGAAGTTAGCGCCACTTTTAAAGAGATCCGTCCGATAACCCAGACATCTAGAGATCTTGTCATACAGCACAGACTGTGCTACATTTTCAGTGTGGTTGCTCTGGTACTTTCTCTTTGCTCTTATGTAACTTTAACTTAGTGAAGAGGGAAATCCTGGGATTTTAATCCCTGTAATCAGCTTTTCTGCTCCATCCACTAAAGTAAAATAAAAAAATAAAAAAAACATACTTTTTTTTTGCTGGTAAAACATCAAATATTAGATGCTTTTTTGAAAATTTAACATATTAACATAAAATTCCTGCATTAATTACATGATACGTATTTCTAAATGTTGCTTTGTTTGTTTTGCTTTTGTTTTTTTGTAAATGATTGGACTGAAGGTGTTATTGCCCTTGATATTTAAGACAAAAACCTAATTTCTTTCCTTATATACAGTGTTACCCAATGCTCTGTTTAGCGTTTGCTTTTGCGCAGCAAGATACTACAAGTGTATTTTTTAAAAAAAAGATCAACAAAACCTATTTAAGAAAAAGTTGTTAATGTTGTATGGAATGCATAGACACTCGGCGATCTCAAGGTCAAGACAGTACGACATCAGTGTTAATGGATCACAGAAAGTTTTTATAACCTCATTTCAGAGTGAAGACAAACACAATTCTCCTGAACTAAACTTGATAGTTCAGGTTCTGTTGCTTTCTTTGCTATAGCATCATATTGATATGGCCAAATGTATCACTTCTGCACTCTATATGCTTCCACAAATTCTAAAATCTGTAAAATTTAAGTTTGTAAATTTACAAATTTACCTTGTAAATTTGCCTCCACCAGTTTGAGTTTTCCTGTGGAAGAGGAAACACTATCGTTATCTTCATCAGTTTAACAACAATATGAGAGCGGGGTTTGTGTAGGTTGTACAGTATACTGACAGGTCTAAAAGATAGGTCTGCGTACTATTTTCTTTGTTGAATTTGGAGCCTAAATGTTTGCAGATTGTTTTTCTGTAAACCAGAATTTTCAGGATTATTATTTTTTTGCTCTGTACTGTTTCTATTTAAACAATGTAGAGCAGAAGCTATAATGAAAAAAAATAAGTAAATGGTATTACAAAAAGAAAATGATCAAAGTGTCTGATTTCCAATTCAAATTTAATAATAGTTAATGGAATTTTTGTCTTTCTATAATGTAATAATTTGCATCTGTTAACAAAATTGAAAATTGAAAAAGGATTTATAGTGAAAGTGATATCTAATTTGTGAAGGTTCTGATTATATGCAGAATTCTAAGTATGATAATTCATTTTTAAAATATGTCTAAAAACTCTATTTGCCTACATCAGTGTATGAGACTTTCATTTGATCACTTCTTTCATTCATCCAAATACTGGCATCCCCCCTCTTACATCAGTGTTGTGTTCATCCTCTAAGCACTTGTTTGTTTTTTTCTGTTTATTCCCTACTACTCCTCATCCCTCTCTCTCTCCATTCTTTGACTGGTTTCTGTCCGTTGTCCAACTTTCCTATGATTTGGTGGCTCTGTTGGTGTGTGTGTGTGTGTGTGCGTGTGTGTGTATGTGTGTGTCCATGTCTTCCTTTTCTTCCTTATGTGTTGCCTTTTCGGTGATAAAGCAAAGGGAGCGTGATTTTCTGAAGACGTTGCGGTTGGTGAGTGGGAGAGAAGCATGTGCGGTTGAGCAGCATGGAGACACGGTGGATGATGATGATGATGATGATGATAAGGGGGTACGTGTGGCTTGCACCCTTACAGTAGCCCACTAATTCAGCTCATGTTGTGGCATTTGAGTAGAAGCATAGAAATATCCATACAATACGGTTTCTTTTCTTACAGGCCTGTGTAGTTATTTCTCCAGCTGATGATGACATTTTTTGCCCATTGTTGAACATATTTTCCTTTTTTTCCACATTGTTTTAAGGCACTTTTGCTTTGGGACTTTTTTGATGAAGGCATAATGGAATTATGTTTAAATTTTATGGTGCAATAAAAATAATGCATAGCGTTTCCTGGGACCATTCACTTCAGTTCTTTACAAAAACTGCAACACGTGATCAGCCACACCCATGTATAAAAAGCATTGAAAAAGTCTCCCTTGAAGGCTTTCACATCCACATCACTAGCTCCACACATCATGAAGTCATACAGTTAATTCTGTCTGAACCTCTATGATGATTAATTTTTTCTTTGCCTTTAAATTGTGGATTTGGAAATATTTAGCTGCTGAAGCTCTCTGAATGGCCTTCACTAAACTTTTTTTTTTTTTTTAGTACCGTTGCTTTACTACAGAGAGGGACAGGATGGCTGGATGCAGTTCAAGCCTTTCACTGCTGCTTCTGCTGCTGCATCCTGGCTCGAATGCATTTTCCATTTCATTACCTCATCATGCTGTGGCCCGTAGCCGTTCATGAGCATTTGCCACAGAAGATCATAATACAGCACTATATAATCATCGGTAGCACTGAGATCCGAATGGATGTTGATTTATTTCATTCATCCATTTTGGCTTTAAGAGTCGCTTTTCCTTTTGGTTTTGAGATTTGATTTGTTTTGAACTAATCTATATGGCTTGAGTAGATGGAAAATGTTCAGCACACGGGTGGTTCACCACACTTTATTCAGCTTATGCACACAGTTTGAGTGGATTTAAAATGGCAACAATTGTTGTGGATTCCACGTCTGTCAGTTGTTTGTTCTTTTACTTTTTTTTTTTTTTTTACCTCTTCAGATGTGGGGGTAAGATGCATGTTCTGTGTCATTTGTTTTTTACCTATTCATTTTCCCACCTTATTTTCCTTGACTTTAAGTATCTGATTAAGCATACAGCTGTTCTTCCATATTTATCTCTACAGCCTCGGGAGAGAGGAAGGATGCGCTTCCACAGACTCCAAAATGTACAAATAGCTCTGGATTATTTAAAGAGGCGACAGGTAAAGGACCTGTTGATGGTCATTTTCAGGTTTTTGTTTTTTCTTGTAATTGGAAAAATGCCATAAAGAAAATATCTCTTTATAGCCTTCTCTAATCTGAATGATCAATAATTATTTCTGATAGTAGCCAATGGAATGCTATATTATACATGTAAGAGAAGAATAGTTGCAATGCAGTATTAAAATTTAAAAGGAAAACTTAACTGCTGAGCTGACATTTTAATAAGCTTCCTTTCATTTTGTAGCAGCTAGCTTGATCAGAGTGGCTAGCATAACTAATAGCATAACATCAGTATTCACTTAAAGAATGTAAATGCCACGGATTTAGATTTAAATTATTAACATTCAACAGAGATGGTAGTTTTTGCTAGAAAATTAGACAGTTATCTCTCAAAGGACAAGAAAATGTAAGAAGAGGGCAAACATTTTTGTATCTCTTTATTTATATTTGCTGATGAACACCAGGTCTTTAAGGATGGAAGTTCTCCTTCCTATGACTTTCACATTTAGCTCCTCCCACAGATTCAAATCAAAACTCAGACTAGGCCTTCTCAAAAATGTTATTACACTGAGACAGGAGAAACATGTTGGTAAAATTTACAAATAACTTTAAACCTAAAATAAAATGCTTATGTGTGCAGATATATTATAATTTGAGATGACTAGCCATTTCCTTACTTTGACCACAAAGAGATGACCATTACTTAGTAATAAATGATGCGTTCATTTGTTTAACTTCTTTTGTAACTCCCTATAATACCTTAAATTAATTTTAGCTGCTCTAAACATAAATGATACCATTGAATTTGTGGAGACTAAAATTCCCAGCAGAGAGACTTTAAAGCTCTCCGGTTGCATCCCCTCCCCCTCGGCTGTACGCAGGGTGTACAGATGAACACAGCCTCATTGAGCTGTAGCCAGATGTGACGTACAGCCACAAACAAAGGATTCATGGAAGACCACAGATGAGATAATGTATTATTCCAGCTAAATCGGAAACAAAATGTGTTTGTGCAGTGTTGCTACTGATAAAGTAATCTAGCTATTAAAACTTCTTTAGATCTGAGTAGATCTAAAGAAGTCAATGAGTAGGCTGTAATCACTTCAATGTGGAGTGATTACAGCCATTCTAGTTTAACAAGGCTGTCAGGAACCAATGATGGCTCTTCATAAATCCAGACACTGTAGACTTTGCTCTACTTCAATTTGAGAGACATCTCTAAAATACTTATCACTTTCTGATTCTGGCATGTGGTAATGTCCTAACAAGTTTA
The DNA here is from genome assembly GCF_001443285.1 of Poecilia latipinna. Taxonomy (NCBI): domain Eukaryota; kingdom Metazoa; phylum Chordata; class Actinopteri; order Cyprinodontiformes; family Poeciliidae; genus Poecilia; species Poecilia latipinna. The sequence goes on along the minus strand of NW_015112683.1, from coordinate 517,096 downwards.
TATAATTCCCTGAGGTAAAGCCATTATTGCACAGAGTTCACCTGAAACGTTACCATTCAGAAGTTTTAGACTAGGCTGCCACCTTGTGGTGGTTGTTACACATGACCAGGAAAATTTAACAAAACATAGTTGCAGTTATTTTGTGTGTGATTATTGCAACTAATAAACATATAAGGACGTGTTGTACTGATTGTAGACCTTATATCTCTAGGTCAAACTTGTAAATATCAGGAACGATGACATCACTGACGGAAATCCAAAGCTGACCCTGGGATTGATCTGGACCATCATTTTGCACTTTCAGGTTAGTGATGGATCTCATTCCGTAGTAACACAGCTTGATTTCTTTCAATGACTCTTTTATCTCTTATCAATGAACTCATAGTCTCATTAATAAAAAAATAAAAAATAAAACTTCACTGGTGAACTATTGCACTTCTTCAAGTTCTTTTTAATGTTTCATCACATTTGCAGCCACTGATTTATTTCATTTGGATTTTATGTAATAGTCCTTCAAAAAAATGCTTATAATTGTAAGTGAAAGTTGGTAAAAGTACTTTGTAATGCTGCCTTTTTCTGTGACCATCAGTTTCCAAGTCTTTATATTTATGTCGGCACATTGACAAGGCCTTTCTCACAGCTTAATATAGTTTGAGCTAAACCGTTCTATTTTAACTCCGGCTGTGTGTTTAGGGAAGGTGACTATCCACTACAGGAATTAAGCATTTTGCAGCCTTTAACACATTTTACTTCAAGATTGCTGGCTTGTGGTTTCTTTTTGTTGTTTTTTTTGCCATGTCTGCACCTGAGGTGCAATTCTCCAGAGGTCAGATGATAGGTATTTTGGGAAGTCAGAGAAAATGGGATCGGGTAAAACAATCTTGCCACACCCTTCAGATTTTTATTTACAGAAAATTAAAAAAATTGTGAGTCATTTTCTTTTAACTTTAGAACTGTACACTATTTTTGGTTGATCAAAACAAAAAATATTATTATTTTTTAATATGTTAGAGTCTGTAGTTGTAAAGAGATAAATAAAAAGGTACTTTTACAAATGGCTACTTTAGGAAGATCTCTAGTTCTAAATGACCTTTTTCTTAAATGTTCTTTAATTATGCAAAACATCTCTACATTCAAATAGACTAAGCAAGTGAAAAACCATATTCATTGTTTACTTTGTATTTTCTCAAATCTGCCTTTCATTTTACAAGAAAAAAAATTCTGTTTTGTACATATTGATACATGCAATCATTTGAGGCATTTTGTGTTATTTTTGAGGAGTTCTAAATATGCTGTGCACTCTAAACTCTCAACTGAGTTATATGGTGCTGTAGATCCTCAGTATTCTCCTAAAAATTTTTCCCTCTGGGAACACTTAATCACCCTAATGCTGTTACATAAATCATGTCACATGAACATCCAGGTGCCCAGTGAGGTATTCAGCAACTATCCCCAAAAAAATTCTTCCTTTCATATGTACTTCGATTCTCTCCTGCTTTTAGACAGTATGGTTTTTAAATCTTCATAATTTTGAATCAGGGACATAATTACTTTAAATCAATATGTCATTTATACTTTGAGCCTGTGTTTATTCTCTGATCTTAAGGATAGAATTAGTGCACATCTGATTGCTCTGTAGCGCCTGAATGAACCGAGTGAAAGCAGCAGATTGAATTTTGCCTCGACTCAGACAAGCTGACAGGTAGCGTCCATGATTCTGCCAACACCTGCCGCTGTCCGTCTCACGCAGGCCCCGGAGCGTTTGGCGGTGCGGCACAGGGCCTGTTTCTTCTTGCTCTGCAAGGACATCAGGGCACCTGATGGGTTCAAATGTTGAACTTCATTCAAGCTGCACATCTCTGTATTTTATTAAAAAACCGAACTGACAGAAAACTGACAGGCGTCAACAGAAGGAATTTTATAATAAATGCTTTATTTTTACTATGTCTGACAGAGGAATCCGAGATTAAACTCTTCACCTGAGGAACATTGTGTTCATGCTCGTCTTACTGCTCAAGGCTAATTTTTAAAACTTACCTAAGTTTTGTTTCAAATTTTCAACTTTCTATTTCATACAAAGTTCGTTTTTTTTAGTCTTGTCTGAGCAGGGATATGGGCAGTGCTGTAACAAAGCATCCAAAGGTGTACTCTTAGATACTGCATTTCTATGTGGGAATCATAATGTTTGAGTCTGGCTGCTGCCATGGTACCGCTGTAGCACTTCACTAACGTCAGGGGTTTTAGGCACTTGTGTGACATCCTTGTTTATTTAGCCCTGATTGTGTCACTGCTTCTCTCTGCAATGCATCTATTTTGTCATTATGTAGCTAGCATAAATGTGGGTTGATGAGTCACTCTTTAATTTTGCTGTTATTAAAACTCAGTCGCTAACGAAGAATGCTGCAACCGGAACAGCAAGTCTTGCTGCATATCATTAACTTATAATTTGCTGGTATCTGGAGAAATAAGCTAATAATACAAAACAAATAGGATCCAATCTGCTTTTATGCTATATCTTTAGAAGATGAACTGTTATTTGGACTGTACTAAGTGTCCGGTGACTGTGACCTCTGGAGAAATTTCAATATTATGCTTCACAGGGACATGTAGTATTTTTAGATTTACCCTGATGCTCATTAAACATGTTGCCAGACGGTTCTAGTAGCTCTAATAGTTTTATAAACTGAGCCACTTCCTGATCAGACTATTAGCGACTTTCAAAACTTTGTTGTAATGTTTGCTTTGTCTACTGGGACTCACCCCCGACCCCTCCTCTGGCACAGCTATTGTAATTTGATCGATAAATAAAGTGAAATGACTTTTTGTCCAGCTTCTCATGCTCTTTTAGTACCATTCTGATTTTCAATTATCCTTCCTACTCTTGTGAGACTCTCTCCAGCTCATGAGGTCACAATTTCTGTGCAAAAGCATAATATGTCGCTTTTGCTTCACAGTATGTTGCCACTGTTGTAAAGAAATTTAGAAATAGCTGTTATGTGTGGACTTATTCTTTTGGGGGGGAGGGAAAAAAGCAGACTAACCAGATTTAAACTGGTTTGTCCGCAAGTCTCTTTCATTCTCGGCCAGCTGACTGCCAGAAGCACGTGGGTCACGTCTGCGTGTGCATTTATGGTGTTTGCGCCGGATTAGCAAAGCTGGGAAAATGTTTCAAAGGTCAGCAAAGACTGTAGTGTAAGAGGAGAGAGCACGGAAGAGGCGCAGCGTGAGAAAAGGCTGTCCGGTTCTCAGCAGGAAGTTAAAGGACGAAGTCGACTTCTCTGAGTGCAGAGCTTCTTGTCTCTCTGCCAGACTGCAGCTGCTTTTCTATGTTCCTCTGCTCTAGTTATCTAATGGCTTTCCGTCAGTGGGATAATGCTTCTATAGATTGAGAGGTAGCTCACTGGATGTTTAAATCCCTCTGCTGTTTGGGGTTCCGGCACTGTCGATGGAAGAGTATTCAAAGATCTGACAGCCATGGGAAACATCTGTGGCTGTGTTCGTGGACCTAAAGAAGAATGCTATGTTGACCCCAAGAAAGCTCCGTTAAGTCCTGGATCTAAAGAACTCAGAGGACGTCAGTATTTTCAGAGGAAAAAGAGAAAATCAGAAGATTTAAAGCCTAATGCACCAAGTAGGAGTTCCCCAGGTGAATTCATCGGAAGCAGTACTGTCTGCAATAGTTCTGAGCTTCAAAATGACTCAGAAGACAACTCTAAGCGAAACCAAACGGAGATTAATGAACTCTCCCAGGTGGAGAACCAACTAACCAGGCAAGGTAGTCTCAGCGAAGGTGTTTATATTGGAGAGGTACCAGTTATTGTCCTCAGAGGCGATGGTAATCCACCTCTTGACACAAGGATGGCGTGTAGGTCTGCAGACATTGAAGATGATCACATCTGCAGGAAAGCTGTTGAAGGAAAGCTCCACGGTGTTAGTGCAAACTCCAAGAATGTCTCGGCCAAAGATGGTCTGCTTGTAAAGAAGCTCCTGCAGCGCCAGCTGAGACGGGCTGTTAGCTTCGGAGCGGTGGAGCACATGTTACGAACTCTGAAGGGCAATGACATACCTGGGAGCGAGGAGATGTTTGCAAAGATCATATGTGGGTCTCAAGCACACAGAAGGAGGAGACACAGGACATACACCTGCCCTGGTTACATTGACCCTGCTCCAGCTCCTGCCAAGTCTGTTTCCACCCAACACAAGGTAAAAGGAGAGAGTGCTATAAATAGTTACCATGGGTGGGATTCAGGGCAGGGTGAAAAAGTGGTGCATCTGAACAGTGATGGTGTCTGTTTATAATAAGGTGGCGCTACTGCTATATTAAAAATGTAGCTTCTTCATTGCCAAACATAATTTTAGATTTCTTTTAGATAGTCAAAATTGGTGGGTTCAACTTATGTTTCTTTACTGGTGATTGGTTACTCATGGATTTATTTCCTGTGGAATTGAGATCTGAATACAATAAGAATGTACTTTTTTTTTTGCTACTCCTCAATTTTACCTGGACTCAGCAAGATAAGTTGATAATAAAGAACTTGCACTTGGTTTTATCTAATCTCGGCATTTTATCCCAATCTTTCTCTAAATACTTTAGTCATATTCTCTGACAGATTTAAGTTAAGCTTGTCTAAAGCTGCATCATATGAAAACATGTAATATTTGATAATGTTGTTGAATTTGATAATGATATAACAAATAAGTCTACTACATACCTAACATGATGCTTCTTATGGACTTGGATAAAGAAAAACTGTTGTTTGAAGGGGGTCAAGTACTTATTGTTTAATTTGTATATAACATATTATAATGTTTGTTTAATAATCTGTCTCTCAAATTTCAAGTGAAGCTAAAATAAAAGTTAGATTGTTTTTTTTTTTTTTTTGCACAAATTAAGAAAAGCACTAAATCTACAGTGGTTGATATAGTTATTTCTCTCATTTTAAATTTCCCTGCATAAAACATACACTTAGCGGTTATTTGCTCATAGTGTATTTTGTATCTGCTTTGTGTTGCTTTTTTGTTGTTGCTTACTCATTATTATTATTATTATTATTATTATTATTATTATTATTATTATCTTTTTTGTTATTGATTTGCTGGTGTTTTTGTCATTTATATAGTGTTTCCACATTTTTGGTTTCTCATAATATTTACAAAGTTTCCAAAATTTGAGCAAGTACTATAGACATTGTTGAAATGTATTCGGAGTGGACTCTAACTGCGACCTGTTTGCGATGCGTCATGCTCATGCTCAAGTGTGAGCTGTAAAATAGTTGGTGAATTTATTATGCAATTCTGTCAAACATTGGAGACCTGTCGACCTTTGCCAAGGAGAGGCATTGCATTTAGTGATTCATATTTAATTGCAAATATCTAATGCCTATTTTGTTATGTCTCATCTAGATTTATAAGAGTTGTTCATCTTATCAGTCCTTTAAAGTGCTCTTATACTTTATCAGGGAGAGGAATGTTGATTTAAGATGATTCTTCTGAAAGTTTTATTTTACAAAGCTGAACAGAAAAAGATCAAAACCTAAATATGTGGACATGTTGGAATGGTTCTTGCAAAATGCAGGGCACAGTAAAGACACTGTCAATGGATAGGTTGTCAAAGATATGACAACCATGGAAAACATCTAGGGCTGTGTTTGTGGACCTAACGGAGAATGCTGCTTCTCCTTTAGAAAGAAGGATAAGCAGTAAAGAAAGCGCCACTAAGTCCTGGATTTAAAGAGCTAAGAGGTTGTTTGTATTTTCTGAGGAAGAAGAGGAAGTCAGAAGATTTAAAGCCTAATGGACTAAGACAGTCTGTTCAACTCAGCTGAATAAATATTATTTTTATAGCACCAATTCACAATTAGTGTCATCTCAATGCTCTTTGCAAGACAAACTCATTCCATGTATTTACAGAAATACAGAAGCAATTTAGTCCAAACATAGTCATTCAAATTTATATTCTAATTTCATACGTTATAATTCTATTATAGTTATGATGAAGCCTTTCACCCAGTTGATTACTTGAAACAATTGAGTTTGTAGCGTTTCGGCCTCCTCCGACATGAGCGTTACACTAACAGTGGACAGTTGATTGCATCGAGTTGTTAAACTTCCAGCAATCTTTCATACTGATCACGTGGCAATAGTGGAAAGGAAAACTACCTTTTAACAGGAACAATCCTCCATAGGAATCCAGCTTTGTGTAAATGGTCGTATCCCGTAACTGACTGGAGGTTTTAGAAGACAGGGTGGATAAATATGGAAGCACTGATCCTGGAGCTCTTCCTAAGTTAAGGAAAACATAAGCTGGGTTAGTGGCAGCAGCAGCTCCTTTAGTGGCTTTATCTAGTAGAGAAACACGCCTATTTTAGATAAGATTTTTTCCAAAAATCTTGGCTCAAATCTCTGGAATGAAAAACTCTGGAATGAAAAGCAAAGCACATTTGACTAGGAGAGAGTAATTCAGCAGAGACAATCAGCTGGTCTATTTCTGCAATTAAGTTATGGTTCTCTCTACCAGGAAAACAAAAAGAGACTATACATCATATTGCAGCAGCAGACTGAAGTACTCTGTTGGAAATGTAGGCTTCTTATTTCCTGATTCTCAATAAAAAGTCAATCAATAAAACAGACAAACTCAATAACTACTTTTTTTCTTTCTTCAAAGAGACGTACACAAATACAATACAGATGTCAAGCTTGAAGCATTAAACTCTGTTATTCAGTGCCCATAATATTAGCTTATATTTAGAATACTTCACCATATTTATTCACATGCCATGACATCAACTGAGTAGCACAAACTTCATTTTAATCAGAGAGATTGTGAGATGTTGTGACTCCAGATTTTGCCAAAATTCATAAAACATTTTTGGATGTTTTATGAACTTGGATGAAGCTGTGCCATTAAAGGCGATGAAGGGTATGCTTGAAACCACATGATCAGAAGAAATCTGGAGTTGTAGTTGCAGCAGCCTGTACATTGAAACAAGTATTTGTACTTTCACCAGACTCTTTATTAGGTACACCTTGCTAGTATGGTCTGATACTTTGAATGAGTGTGCTCCCTCTGCTCTGTGGTAGATCTCGGATATCCACGTCACAGGGGAGTCTGAGGACATGACGGCCAAGGAGAGACTACTGCTCTGGTCTAAACAAATAACAGATGGCTATGTAGGCGTACGATGTGACAACTTCACCACTTCCTGGAGGGATGGGAGGCTGTTTAATGCCATCATTCACAAATACAGGTACAGTTTCACAGAATGGTAATGTGTTTGATGAGACTACTCTTTAGGACTATTTCATATGGGCTTAACGCAACTTTTTTTTTTCATTTTTTCCTCTTACTTCAGGCCAGATCTGGTCGACATGAGCCGGGTGTCGACGCAGACCAACCGCTCCAATCTGGAGCAGGCCTTTACCGTAGCTGAACAGTTGGGGGTGGCCAAGCTGCTCGACCCCGAGGGTAAGACCTGTACGGTGTCCCCTCTGCACCTTTGAGTCAGAAATTATCTCAGAACTGTGAGAAGCTCATTTTCATCTAACCTTTAGAGTGCAGTTGGGATAAATATGTGCTTTTTACCTGTTATGAAAAAATGAAGCTCCACTGGCTCCGTCCAGTGATCCTACTCTGATCTGCAGAAATGCACTGCTCTCAATCAGAAACAACCACACAGATCCATGAGGAATGTCTTGCAGACCTCCAATTGTTGTTCAAGCTCAAAATTCCCAGTTTGTTGCAGCTATGCTAATGGTGGAGATACAACCAGGAAACAGGAAAGCTATTTATCTGCCATCAATGGTGGCCATGCTTTTTAGCCTGCATTTTCATGGCTGGCTCTGTTGTGGAGGAAGGCCTGTAGTGCATTTTAGCTGAGACTTAAATTAAATAGATTACAGCACATTTATCAAAATGTTTTTGTTCATACAAACTTGTTTATACCAGTTTCTAAGACCTTGATAGACCAATTTTATTTTATTTTTTATTACCTTAAAACCATCAAAGAAGACATGTTTGTTCTCAGCATGTTATATGGTCTTTCCTGACCTGTTGGTTTCAACTTTGCTCATCAGACGTTGATGTTCAGTCACCGGATGAGAAGTCTGTGATTACATACGTCTCAACTCTGTATGACGCCTTCCCCAAAGTACCGGACGGTGTCGATGGAATAAATCCTAATGTAAGTTTGTGGCACTGACACACACGAAGGAAAAAAAAAACTGCTGACAGCTGCTTGATGGATGATGACTCTGTCTTTCAACAGGACGTTGATATCAAATGGGTGGAGTACCAGAACATGATCAAATACCTCAGCCAGTGGATAAAACATAATGTGGCCGTTATGTCAGATAGATCTTTCCCCAACAATCCTGTGGAACTCAAGGTTTGGTTCTCTATATTTTATAAATTTTAGGCACCACCAGCACTTCAACATTGTAGTTGGTAGCACTTTTACCTTGCAACAAGTAATTGTAGTAGTAGTAGTAGTAAACCTGACTGTAAGGTTTTGAAAGGATGGCTAGATTTGTGTCTTTTACTATACAGAAAACTGATTAGATGGAAGTACGTAGCATACAGCAAGATATCTGTCCAGTCAAGGTTAATTGCCTGCTTCAAACAGCATAATGTGATCCCTATCTGCTGCTGTAGATACAGTTGATGGATTTTGGAAAGAAGAAGCATCCATTAACTGTAGGATATCGATATCTTGCAACAGACAGAGTAATTCCTGAGGGATATGTGGAGCTGGTTGTGAGGGTGGTTGCAAAGAGGGGTGGTTATTTTCAAAAATGCTATAAGAGGGTCATTGTCCTGTGGAGCAATTAAACAGATTCATTTTCACTTTCCGACTTCTTTTCTCAGGCACTTTATACGCAGTATCTGCAGTTCAAAGAACATGAAATACCACTAAAAGAAAATGAGAAAACAAAAATCCAAAATCTCTACAAAATGCTGGAGGTATGGAAAACGGAAAACAACTTTCTTTTCTCTTTAACTTTCACTGCCATTCGTCGTGTGTCACACCAATAACAAGCTTGGTTTTGCTGTCGGTCTCACAGACGTGGATCGAGTTTGGACGTATTCAGTTACCCCCGAGCCATCATCCAAATGATGTGGAGAAGGAATGGGGTAAATTAATTGTTGCTATGCTGGAGAGAGAAAAGACCCTGCGGCCAGAACTGGAAAGGTATGAGCAGAGAGTGAGAGCTTCAGCACTTGTTTTTTTTTTCATTCTGATCCATCAAGATTTATTGAAAGTCTTGTCTTAAAAATGTGAACTACTCAAAAGTCAAACACACAGAGTATTATACCTGGTTCCAAATTGTCAAAAAATGACTATATGACTATATTATGAGGCACTAAACTCCTAAAATGTTTCCTAATGTGCTGCTTTATGATTTGAAGCACACTGCACCCGTTAGCGTATTGCTCTGTAATGTTGTTTTCACAGGCAGAGTGCACCCATATCATATTTCAAGCCTCTTAATGTCTTTACTGAAATTAGATACTGAGGGCACTGCTGGACACATGTGTGCGATTGGCAGAAATCCCCTCATTCTAATATTTTTGCTCAGTCAGCTGGTCTGTAGAAACACATGACTTCATGCACAGATGCACATCAGTGAGCACAATTCATAGAGGTTAATGTTCAACATGTAATGGAGTGATCTGCAAAACGTCTTGCAAACATACATAATGCATTTTATACTCATTGAATACATGATTAAGCATTGTATTTAATCCTTCTTGTTTCATAGCATAATGCTTGGAGTGAAATAAAATGGAGAGTTTTTGAAGTCAGAATGATGAGAGGGAGGTTGAAAAATTGTTTTAATAGCAAAAGTGAAAAACGTTTTTACAAGGATGTGAAAAAGAGCGTGTGAAATATCTGCCCACAAATGTAGTGGCTTTCAAATGTATCCATACCATTTGATTTTCAGCTAGCCAGTCTCAAGGGGTTTCATGACCTGCCACTATGCTGTGTTGTAAGTTCTCACTTTTTTAGGCAACAATAATAGTATGAAATGTCAAACTTTAGTTCAACTTTATTCTCACAATCTTATCTGTGCTGTTTAGATTTTTTTTGAAAGCCTGCTTTTATTCTCGACACGTTTTAGCTCATTGTCAAACTTTAAAAGAGAGAGAGAGAAAAAAATCTGTCACCTTGTGCAGCTGTTCCTTAATTTTTTTTTTTAGTCATGTCAAATTATGTGGAAAGAAAAGGCTGTGTCAACAAGTTATCCAAAAACAACAGTCTTAAAACAGTTGTTAGCTAACTCAATTACATACCAGTTGCATTTCTTTTTTTGCATTAATATTATTTCCATGGAGATAGTGTTTTGTGTTCAGTTCTCCGTAGTTCAAACATCTTTAAAAAAAAATGCAGCATCTGCTCTGGGTGTGGCTCTTTTGGCTGTGGTTCCTACAGTCCTGCTACATGTGAAGTTGCTCTGTCCCAACATGCTGTTTAATTTTCATCCCCTAAGGAGTGGGATTGTATTTCAGGGTGGCTTGTTTTACACACCCCTCGCCTGGATGGAACACTATAAATATTGGAAAGTTGGAGGTGGTTCTGTCAGTTCTGTCTAATAATGCTCGTAGTCAGTGCCATCAAGGTTTCAGACTCCAATTCTGATTGGTAGCGTCGGTTAGTCGTACACTGGTAAAAGTAATGCCTGCTTAAAATGTGAAGTAAAATGGCATTTTTGAGCAGGACCTCTACTGTTAGCAACAGTAGCTTTAATACGAGCTTTGGCTCCTGTGACAGCATCCTCACCGAGCCGTTGCAGATTAACAGCTCGGTCTTTCTCAATAACAACCTCGCCTATGGATCCAGGTGAAAATACTTTGTTCTTTCTTGACTTTTACAAAGCGTGTTGTTTTTAAGTGTGCTTATTTTATTTGTTTATTTTTTCAATCACAGTCCATATCTTGAATATCCCTCTCTGTTTTTCAGGCTTGAGATGCTGCAGCAGATTGCCAACAGAGTCCAGCGAGACTGTGTTAATGGAGAAGACAAGCTGGCACTGGCGAGAGCAGCTCTGCAGTCTGTAAGTGTTTTGTGAAAGCAGAGGTTGATAGAGAAAATAATAATTTCTGGTGTTGATAATATCTGATTTATTTATTTTTTTTCTTTCTCGTTTTAAGGATACAAAACGTCTCGAGTCAGGGATTCAGTTCATGAACGAGGCTGAGGTCGCAGGCTATCTGCTGGAGTGTGAGAATATCCTCCGACAACAAGTGGTGGACATCCAGATTCTCCTGGATGGGAAATTTCCGTTCGCGGATCAACTTGTTCAGAGGTACAAAGGGAATCCTAATTCCCCACTGAGATACTCTGTTACTTTTCAACAAGAAATATGAGCTTGTTTAAGACAATAATTCCATAATACTGATGAAAAAGTACTAGTTCCACTGTCTATTTCACTTATAATATGGGACAAATGTCTTGTTCCACTGACATAACTTGTACTTTTTCATCAATATTAAGGAATCACTCAGCCTTGTCTGAAGTAGCTCATATGTCCATCCAGCCTGATCCACTAACTGCATTGTTTGGTGTACTTTCTGAGACGGTTTCTTTGTCAAGACTTGAGGCTGATCTGGTTTCATTTCTCACTTTGTTGGCGAGGCGTAGAATATTGCTGTGCTGGAAATCAGCTTTACCTCCCTCATTTGAAATCTGGATTAAAGATGCTTTACACTTTAGTAAACTTGATAAGATTAAATTTACCCTACGAGGTTCCACAACCAAATTTTTAAAGATTTGGCAGCCGTTTTTTGATTTTGTTCAGACATTGCCGTCCCGTATGGTGCCCAACTAAATTTTTGCTTTTGCCTGACCTTTTTTATTTACATTATCATATTATTTATCAAATTATTTATTTTGTCATTAATACCCATTGATGTACCTTTTTCTTAAATCCTTCCCCCTTTTTTTTTTCTCCCCCTTTCTTTCACTATTAAGACCTAGATTTATATCATTGTACTTTGCACACAAGACTAATGTATTTTTTATTTCTTCTTCTAACATATCTACTTTCTGTTTTTTCTTGTTTTCTTTTCTTAGTCCTCTGGATTTTATTTGGGAAGGCTTATCCATGTGTTCTGTACGACTTTTGTTCGGTTCTGTTATAGAAAAAAAAAGTCTTCATATCTTGTTCATATACTTTTGCACATTTTGTATTTTGCTGTTAAAACCTAATAAAAAATTTATTAAAAAAAAAAAAAAAAAAAAAATATTAAGGAATCACTGACTTAAGACAAACTCCTATATTTTAGGAAAAGTTACTTATAAGTAAATTCTGTTTGGCTTGAACTGTTATTTTCAACACAATAATAAGATATTTTCAACAGAAACGAGAAAAAAACAAGAACTATTATTGTGTTCAAATGTATAAAGTTTGTTTTGAAAATTGAATTGAAATATTACATGCAATAAAGGCAGTACTCAGTTTTTCTTAGTCTTACAAGTGAAAAGTATAATTACTTTAATTCATAACATGGTTGTTTATTTAGAATATTATTTTTAATTTAAAAACAATGATAAAAACAGTCACAATTAAAACTGATAACTGCTTCCCTCTGATATTTCCAGGGTCTCCCGACTCCGTGACGATCTCTTGGCCCTCAGAGCCGAGTGCTCCACTGTGTACAGCAAAGGTCGCACCCTGACGACAGAGCAAACCAAGCGCATGATCTCCGGCATCACGCAGAGCCTGAACTCCGGCTTTCCACAGAGCATTAACTCCAGCTTCACATCAGACATTACTCCTTCTCTCACATCAGGGGGTTTGGGTACCCCCGGATCCACATTCACCTCCGGCCTCACCCCGAGCCTCAACTCATCGCTGAGCTCACCTTTGACCCCTTCCCTGACACCAAATCTGCCGCCGGCTTCCGTCCCGAGCTACATGGGGAGCGGGGGCGGCATGGAGCCTGGTAACCTCATGCATCTGAAGCACATGCAGATCAGGAAGCCGCTGATGAAGTCGTCACTGGCGGACCCCAGCATGACGGAGGAGGAGGTCAACCTGAAATATGTGCAGGACCTCCTGAACTGGGTGGAGGAGATGCATGTGAGCAGTTTCTGTCCTTTTTTTTATTCATGTAGGCTGGGAATGTAATTTTTTTTTGACTTGCTCCATTTTTTTCATCTTCTGTTTAGTTGCAATTGGAGCGCTCGGAGTGGGGAACCGATTTGCCCAGTGTGGAAATGCATTTGGACAACCACAAGAGCGTGCACAGAGCCATTGAAGAATTTCAAATGAGTCTCAAAGACGCTCGACTGAGTGAAGTGAGTTAGTTTTTTAAAACTTTCTCATCGATGTAAAGCATGAAATGTATTTATTCAGAAAACTGCTGTCCTCCCAGATTCAGATGAACATGCCACTAAAGCTGACCTATTCAGACAAACTGAACAAACTCGAAAAGCAGTACGAACAGCTGTTGGTGAGTATGACCCTAGAGCTCAGCTCGATTATTTTCCCATTTTTAAGTCGTAGTCTAACTGTTTGAAATGTTTCAGAGCTCTTCGAGGGATCGGCAGAACCACCTGGAAAGCCTTCATGACTTTGTGTCGCAGGCGACTCAGGAGCTCATCTGGCTGAACGAGAAAGAGGAAGAGGAGGTCGCCTTCGACTGGAGCGATCGCAACTGCAACATCTCGCAGAAAAGAGACTACCATGCTGTAAGCCATTTCTGTCTTAACCCGTTGGGATCTTTCATGCACCCAGGAAAAATGTGTTTAAACGGTACCTTGAATGATTGCCTCTACCCTCCCACACTGAGGCAGGATGTGAGATTATGTGAGATGATGGAGTAGCTGATCCTTCACCACGCCTTAGCACCAGGGGCTTTTACCTTAATGTCTTTACACAGGACCTGATGAGGGAACTGGATGAAAAAGAGGACACCATTAAGTCTGTGCAGGACAAGGCAGAGCGCCTCATGCTGAAGAACCACCCAGCCAGACTAACCATTGAAGTGAGGCCAATGTGCTAGTTTCTGTATTTGGGCCTGGAATTGTGCAGATAACTACAAGTTGTTTCCAGCATGCAGTTTTCCAGTATATCTAATTTTTTTCTTCCTCACAGGCATATAAAGCTGCAATGCAGACACAGTGGAGTTGGATTTTGCAGCTCTGCTCCTGCGTCGAACAGCATCTTAAGGGAAATGCTGTATATTTTGAGGTGCGTTGGTCCCTAAGACTGTCCTATTAAATGCATTCATTGATTGATTAATTAATTTATTTTTTGCATCTAACCTCTACGCTCCTTTTTATTTCCCCTGTGCAGTTCTTCAGTGATGCCAAAGTGTCCATGGACTACCTTAAGAACCTAAAAGATTCAATTCAGAGAAAATACAGCTGTGATCAATCGAGCAGCCTGCACCGGCTGGAGGATCTGATTCAGGAGTCCATGGTAACACTGATGCAATGACATGAAGTGTATGCATTTGTGTGTAAAGACGAAAAAGTACAATAGGTTTTCCACATTTTGTCTGGTCACATTTCTAATGTTGTGTTCAGGATAGTGCACAAAGTTAGTTTGTTCTTCACTTTTTTTTTCTCATTTATGGGAAATAAATGAGACTAGAGCACCTTTTTCCACATGATTTCAGCATCTCCCAAATAACCTGCTGCTAATTTTTAGCAGTACTTGTGGATTTCTTTCAACAGTGGCTGTATTCTTGCCACTTTTCCATAAAGGCTAGATTTGTGGACAACCTTTTGAAGATCTTTTGAATGTTTCCACAACTCGTAACTTTTTCCACCACTTTTCAGTGATGTGCTACTTTATATTGGTCTCTCAGAAAAAAAAAGTTTTAAGTCTTTTAGTTAGAAAATACAAAAAGGTTTTTTTATTTTTTAAACTTTTTATGTCATGGTACAAACTATATTGTTTGTGTGTATTCTCAGGATGAGAAAGAGCAGCTTCTTCAGTACCGTAGCACTGTCGCCGGGTTAGTGGGCAGGGCCAAAAACATTGTGCAACTCCGGCCGAGAAACCCTGAAATTCCCTTGAGGTCCTCCATTCCTGTCAGAGCGATATGTGATTATCGTCAGATAGAGGTATTGTTGTTTTAAAAACATCACACCACAGTCACTCCCATTTAATTTAGAAGTTTGTGTAACAGATCTCTGCTGTATCTCTCTCTCTCCTAACTCTTTCAGATTACCATTGATAAAGATGACGAGTGTGTTTTGGTGAGCAACTCTCACCGGGCCAAGTGGAAAGTCATCAACCCAGCAGGGAATGAGGCCATGGTTCCCTCTGTTTGCTTCACCGTGCCTCCACCCAACAAAGAGGCTGTTGACTTGGCAGCGAGGTGAGACGCTCGGAAGCTACGATCCATTTTTGTGTTAAAGCAGTTTCCTAAAGCATTCATTGTCTAAATCGCTTCTCTTCTACTGCAGAACTGAACAGTTATACCAAAATGTCCTGACTCTGTGGCACCGCTCCCATGTCAACATGAAGAGCGTTGTGTCCTGGCATTACCTAATGGCTGACATACGGGCCATCCGCAACTGGAACGTAGCCTCGGTATCTATACATGTTTGTTCCCCCACTCGCTGATCATGATTAGTAATAATTAGCTTTAGTTTATGATCACACCCAGAGATTTGTAACGCTTTCATTTTTGAAACAACTTCAGATAAAGACGATGTTGCCTGGCGAGCATCAGCAGGTCCTGGGCAACCTCCAGTCCCACTTCGATGAGTTCCTGGAGGACAGCAAGGAGTCTGAGGTGTTTACAGTGGCAGACTGTGCACAGCTGGAGAGAGACGTGGCAGCCTGTAAGGAGTACTACCAGGAACTGCTCAGATCCGCAGAGAGAGGCAAGCCTTCAATTCTCCCCCTAATAACAGCCCAGCCTCCGGAGGCACTTTGGTCCTTAAGGCTCTTAAGCTATAAATTAAGACTGTGATTTGCACAATTACATAATTTATACTTTTTAACATAGAAATGTGTCTGTTAGTTTACTTTTAAACCAATAAAAGCCAGGGTTGCAATTCATGAGCCATAACTCCACGTACACTATGACAATGCCGCCACCTAGTGATGTATATCCCACATAATTTCTTCCTTTTTTTTTTTTTTACATGGTTTCTGTCAAACACTACTGATTACAAAAAAAGTCCTATCTTAATTACTGATATATTTATTGTTAATATTTATTTTTATCAACAGAAGAACACGAGGAGTCGGTGTACAATCACTACATCTCAGAAATCCGCAACATCCGTATGCACCTAGAATCCCACGAGGAACACCTAATCAGGCAAATCCGATCACCGCTGGAGAGAGATGACCTGGAGCAGAGTCTGCAGCGCATCACTGAACACGAGGTAATCAAATGAGTATTTTTTTTATTTATTTTTATCCTTCTTACATAAAGAGGCACATACTATTAATAACATTCTACATCCTGCTCTGTAGAGTAAGATGTCTGAGCTGGAGAGGCTGAAGGGCGATCTGGATGTCATGAGGGAGAAGTGCGAGCAGTTCTTCAGACAGGCTGCAGGCTCTCCGTCTGTGTCCACGCTTTCCTCTGAACTTTCTGTCCTCGTTCAGAGCATGAGCCAAGTGTACTCCATGTCCTCTATTTATATGGACAAGTAAGAATGGTGTTTTATTGCTTTGCATGTCAGGGAGATGTAAAAAATTTTTTATTTTATTTTTTTGCGGAAAATGGTTGAGCTGAAGTGGAGCCTCTGTTTTTGCAGACTGAAAACAGTGAGTTTGGTGGTGAAGCACAGTCAGAGCGCAGAGTCTCTCGTTAAAGCCTACGAGTCCAAACTATATGAAGAGGATGCCGTCAACTCGGATGTCAAATCCATTGAAAGTGTGATTTCTACGCTTAAGGTAGCGCTGCATTTAAAAAAATAAATAAATAAAACCATGCTGCTTGCACTGTGACAGCTTGTTTTAAGTAGTCATAGTCGTCCATCTTTCTGTTTGTAGCAATGGCGGACGGAGATCGACGAGAGGCAGGAAGTATTCCACGACATGGAGGATGAGCTTCAGAAAGCTCGCGTCATCAGCGATCGCATGTTTAAAGCCCATAACGAGCGAGACTTTGACCTGGACTGGCACAAGGAGAGGGCGGACCAGCTGAGTGAAAGATGGCAGAACATTCACTCCCAGATTGATAGCAGGTTTGCAGGACGTGTGTTTTGTTGCATGTCTTGCAGTGATGAGAAGTTTGCCACAACTTTCTAAATCAAATTTAGGAAGTTTAGAAAGGATTTTAGAGCTTTGACCAGTCAAAATTGATTTTACATGACTTGGGTATTTCTTAAAATACTTCTATGAAAGATTTAAGAACAGTGTTCCAGCATTTGCTCTAGGGTCGAGCCTTTAATTGTCCATTTTTTGATAATGGGGGATGTCACGGCTCTGTGTGAGAAATCCTTGCATTTAAAAGAAAAAAAGGACATTACATAGTTCTCATATTTAGCTATTTTTAGTGTCTTGACTCTCAAATTTTCAACATACAGTACACAAGTTTAGCACATTATATGTTACGCAGGTTAAACCGTCAAAATATTAAAACAGATAAAATTTGTAATGCATTTAATTGTCATTTAAAACATTTTAAAAAGTCACAGTTTTGAGTTTTTGACCTGCCAGCCATCATCCAATTCTATTTCAGCTGAATATAGTCCCATTCTCAGTTTCTCTATTTCTCCCCATTTTTATTTCTTAAATTAATTTTATCACAGGATTTGTGTGCAGAGTTCTTGTATTAGTCATGAAGATGTCCTATATCAATTTCAGGCTGCGGGACCTTGGTGGAATCAGCAAGTCTCTGAAACACTACAGAGACTCCTACAGCAGTGTGGATCAGTGGATCTCAGAACTGGAAACGGCACAGCTGAAAGCCCAAGAAAACAAACCTGATGACAGCAAGGCTCTTGCTGAGATATTAAACAAACAGAAGGTACGAGAGAACTGAAGTCCCCTTCTTATAATAAGACCTATCTATTTTAATAGTGTTCGGTCCTAAAATACGTGTTATTTTTAGGTTCTTGTTGCTGAAATGGAACAAAAGCAAAACAGAATTGATGAGTGTCAGAAATATTCGGAGCAGTACTCGTCTGCTGTTAAGGTAATTTGAGGCTTTATTTGATTTTGCTAAGGCAACACTTAAAAAAAAAAAAAAAGATCTTCTTGACATTTACTAGAAATATTTCAACTAACTTTTAACATTTCGCTTAAAATTCCAGGATTATGAGCTGCAGCTAATGACATTCAGAGCGATGGTTGACTCCCAACACAAGTCCCCTCTTAAAAAGCGGAAGATGCAGAGCTCCTCTGATGCCATTCAGCAGGAGGCAAGACTGGATTTGGATTTTATTTACAGTGCAAAATATTTTTTTGCTTTTGTATTTTCTGCACATCTACACATTTGTCTTTGTTGGGTTAATTTCATGCAGTTCATGGACCTCCGAACCCGCTACACTGCTCTTGTGACTCTTATGACCCAGTATGTGAAGTTTGCCAGTGAAACGCTGAAAAGAGCCGAAGACGAGGAGGTGAGCTGGTTTCAATTTAAGGATAACATGTATTTATAATGTTTTAAAAAAATGCATCCCATTCTGTAGTTACTCTGGTTCTTGCAGCTTCTGGGGCCTCTTTTGTTCTCCTGATGCTGATGCCATTTTTTTCTTCTCTTCTGATATGAGATGCATGATATTTAGGTTCACGGATCTTCTGTATGCTTTACTTCTCATCCAACTTGACTTCTTGACTTCTTGACTCACGTCATCATGCTGGCAAAGAGAATTTGCTTCATTGAGCAAAAGAAGCAAAGAAAGTGCATACGTGTGTAAAATAGCTGCATGTGTGCTGGTGATGGTGAAGTGGGTAGAAACATCTCGAGCATTCTTGGACAGAAACATTTTCAAAAATCTCTCGGAATTTGTAAAGCAGTTTCTAATAGCATTTGATTTCAAGAGATTTTAAATTAAAGACTCATATTTATAATTTTTATCTATCTTTTTTATCTTTTTTATTAATGTGACATTCTATACCATTGACTGAAATATTCAAGTCAAAGGCTGCTACTTTTCTAAATTGTCCAGTGTGAGATTATGCTGCTGCAATAAAATATGGGTGGCGAAACATGTGCATGATGTATTTACTAGTTTAACAAAACTAATCAGTAATCTGTTAAGTTTTTTAAATACAATGTACTATTCACAACATGATCTAAATGAGCATTTTCTTATAAATAAATATTTTTTTAAATTTCAAACTCTTAGAGAGATTATTTTTGAGGTAACCATGTCTATTTAAATGTCAATCTGTGGATGACTCATTTTTTTTGCATTGTAGAACAGGAGGGCTTTCGAAAGAACAGAGGATGCAAAAAGGACAGAGAGCATGGAGGTCCAAAAAGCCAGAGGGGAAGTAGAGATTAGACAACTTAAGGAACGGATCCAAGAACAGGAAGTTTTGCTTGCAGAAAGGGAAGCACAGGTGGAGAAGCTGGAAGTAGAACTAGAAACACAAAAGAAGATCGTTGAGGACTTAAACTTTCTGAAAGCAAAGCTTGAGCATGATGTCAGTCAGTACCACACTAAGTTAGACATAGTGATTAAAGACAAAGCTGCACTTGAGCAGGAATTAAAGCATACCAAAACTTTAATGGAGCAGTCGGAGGCCACCTCTGCTCTGACTCAGAAGAAACTCGAGGAAGTCTTAAAGAAAGAAAATGATGCACAGATTTCTGGCCTACAAAGAACAACAAATGCGCAGGAAGTAGTTTTAATAGCAAGGGAGTTGCAGAGTGAAGTTCCAGCTGAAAGCAATGATCAGACTGCAGAGTCTTTGGGACTTGAGAGCCAATCAGAACTGGGCGCCCAACTCGAGGGATCTGCAGACAGAATGCACGATGTCTTGCAGCAGAGACTGGATGAACTATCTCAGGTCCAGAAAAAAGCAGAGATGGCCGAGGAGAAAGCACAAAGCTATAAAAAGCTTCTGGATGACAGCAACAACAGACTGAAAAAACTGCAGATGGAGATGGAAGGTGAACGGGCCCAGACCAGGCAGAAGTCGGATGATTTCCATCAGGAAATGCTGAACATGAAAAAATCCATCTCTGAATTTCAGGAAGAAATCAGATCTCTCCAGAGAGCAAAGTCCTCATTGGAGCAAAGCACCTTTTTCCAAACCACTGAAGTAGAAGGCCTTAAAGAGCAGCTGAAGATCACCCAATTGGAGCTGCAGAAGAGAAGCTCCGTAGAGCAGGAGAACTCCTACAAGATAAACAACCTAGAGGAAGAGGTGGCTTCCAAACAGTCAGCCATAGATCAGCTGAAAACAAAATGCAACGAGTTGATGAGAATGAACGTCTCGTCTGATAGCGACATTCGAAGTCTTCAGATCCAAATAGAGTCGCTGGAAAAAGAAAGATCATTCTCTGAACAAAAGGTAAAATCTTTAAAGAATGAGGTGGAGAGCTGGAAACAACAGCTTCAAATCTTGAAGGATGAGAGCAACATAGTGAAGAGATCTGAACATGCCCTGCAGATCAAACACAAGAACCTCGAGGCAGAACTTCAGAGGGGTGAAAACGTTGCGTCTCAGCTGCAGAGGAAGATCGATGAGCTCAAGCAGATGAACTTAGAGGCGGAGCAGAATGCCAAGAACGTGAAAGCCAAACTCGATCAAGTGATGATGGAGATTGAGAGCAAGGACCAGCAAATTAAAATCTTCAAGTCACAGACAGAGGGTGCTAAATCACAGGTTAGAATTATTGACGAGGAGCTAAGTAAGAAAACGCAGACCATTCATGAGCTTCAAATTAAATTGCAAGAACACAGTGAGGAGACAAAGACCATCGCTGATCTGCAGCAGAAGTTAAAGTCCCAAAATGGAAAAATCATAAATTATGAGAAAGAAGTAGCGAATCTGAAGTTAGAGCTGCAATCTGTATTTGCAGAGAAAAACGTAGTAAATCAGAAAGTTCACATGCAGAAAGCTGAAATCAATAATTTGAACGAGATGCTGAAGAAAAAAAATGTGGAGCTGCAAAAAGAATCTGATGAGAGCCAGAAACATCTGCGTAAACTTAAAGCTCTAGAAGAAGAACTTTTACAACACAAGCACAGCTTTAAAGGAATAACTAACAACTCTGAAAAAGTCATAGAAAAGCTAAAGCAGGAAATGTATACACTTCAGAATGACAAGGCGGCAGTGGAGAGGAAAGTAGAGAGTCTGAATGTTAAACTTTCGGAGGTTAGCTCCGCAATGCAAAGAGCAAAAGATGAACTAGCTCAAGAGATAAAGGAAAGAAAATCGAAAGAATCTAAAATTATTCTGTTGGAGACTGAAATTCAGAAACACAATCTAACTATCAAAGAAGTCATGTCCAGTTCTGACAAATCCCAATCAAATCTGCAACGTGAAAATACAATCCTGAAGAGGGAGAAATCAGAGGCCCTGGAAAAAAACCTCTCTCTGGGCACAGAGCTCAGAATGCTAAAAGACAAGCTGCAACACACCCAAACAGATGCAGAGATAAAGCAAAGAGAAAACTTTACTCTTCAGCTGAGGTCCCAGCAGATGGAGGAACAGCTGGAGAAATGTAAGAAGATGCTGGAGGAGCTAAAGGGTAAACTTGAGCTCCAGAAAGAAGGCTATGAGAGGCAGCTGTCACTTATGCAGGCAGAAATTGAGGAGAAAATGATTTTGTTGCAGTCTGAGATTGCAAAGGAAGGCCAACAGTCACAAAGCGGCGAATTAGCAGAGAAACTCAACAAATATTTTAAGCAAGATGTAAAACTGATTAAAACTTTGCAACACACCACAGTAGAATCAAGGCAACATATGGACAAGGAGCTTCAGTTCAAAACGGAGAAACTGCAGCGAGAACGAACAAAGCTTGAGCAAGACTTGTTGAAAGCAAAGTCTGAGATTACCCAACTCGAGGACGATAAACTGAAACTCGCCTCTAAAATAAGTTCTCTGCAAAGCCTCTGCAATCAGCAGTCAATTGAGAGAACAAAGTTTGAACAAAAGCTGTCGGATAGCGAGCGCAATCTGTCACTGAAAGAACATGAAGCAAGAGCCCTACGAGAACAAACAGAGCTGTACGTGAGAGAGGTGAAAAACCTGCAGAAAACTCTGTCGACTCTGAGAGGAGCGGTGACGGAGACCGTCCATCCAAAAGTGGCAAATGGCAAAGCTGATCTGTTGAAGGAAAATGTTCCCATGGAGAAGAAAATGACGACAGTTATTGAGGGAGCAAAGAGCAGAATGGAGGATGAAACTCTCAATATCAAAAAGGTATGAAGGAAGCTGTCACTGAAATTTAAAGATATTTTACTAATTTAAATGAAATTTAATACTGTGCATATTTTAGTTTTAAAAGTGAACTTTTGTCTTTCATAACTTAAGCATTCCTCTAATGTCACATCTACAGATGGAGAAGATGGAGAGAGGAAACGTTCTCGAAGGAATTAAGCAAGTCAAGGAAGTTGCCTCTCTTTACGAACCCCCCAGTATTCAAGCAAAAAATCTGCAGCACATTGCTCACAAGAGTAACATTTCATCTGATCTTCCCAGCTCAGTCAAAGTGCCGGGTTACATGGCTCTGTGTGGACTTAAAGACCCAGGGCAGAATGAATCTAACATCAGTAAGACAGGCACTTACCAAGTCAGAGAAACTCATGAAGCCATAATCACATCTGAAAAAAGTACAGGAAAATCTTATGGAACACAGGGCATATCAACTTCCCAGAAGCACCAGGAGTTTATTGGGAGTCCTGACATTCACTACTGGATCAAGCATAAGCTTCTGGATGAGGGGGTTTTACAAAAGTTGGAGATGGGCCTCCTCACCATTGAAGAAGTGCGAGCATCACTTGTCCATCGCACTGATAAACCTGCCACGGTAGCTGGACTTTATGTTGAGTCGAGTAAGAAAAAGACGCCCTTCCTAGAAGCAGCTGAAAAGGGCTTTCTTGCAAAGACATACGCTCTTGAGTTCCTCGAGGCTCAGGCTGCAACAGGCAGTCTCGTGGATCTAGCTACAGGAGAAACGGTGTCTGTTGCAGAGGCGCTAGAGAAAGGCATCGTAGATCTAAGCATGAAAGAGAAGCTGATGGAAGCAGAGAAAGCTGTTAGTGGCTACATCTGTAAGGGCAGAAAACTTTCTGTCTTTCAGGCCATGGAAGAGAGAATTATAGATAGATTTAAAGGCAAGAAGATACTTGAGGTCCAGGTTTCCTCAGGAGGGTTATTTAACCCAGAAACCGGAATGAGAGTCCCAACTTTTATTGCATTGAATGACGGTCTCTTAAACAAAGAGACTCTGCAGAGTCTGCACGATCCGGTGAGCAACCCAAAAGGTTTCCACAGCCCTGACACCGGACAGAGGGCATACTACGATGAAATACTCAAGACCTGCTTATATGACATCAACGGCAGTGTGTTTCTTGTCCCGTTTGGAGAGAGACACTTGACAAACACATCTCCCATGAGTCCTCATAGAATGTCAGTCGTCAACAGCAGCTGTGGATCAGAAATGTCTGTGTACGAAGCCTTTAAAGGGAAACACATCAACAAAAACACCTATCTGTTCCTGTCTCAGCAGGAAAGCAACTGGCAGGAAAACTCTCTGGTTGACCCAAGCGGAAACTCACGTCACTTCATCACAGATGCCAGAAGTGGTCGACAGCTTTGTCTAGAATCTGCTTTAAGTCAAAGATTTCTTGAAATGTCTGAGTTTGAAAGCTATCGCAGTGGTCTTTTAAGCATCCATGAGATTGCAGACATCATATTTTCAAGAAGGGTTGTTGTGGAAGATGTCAATAGCCCCATTGCCGGTCTCTGGGACATCACTAGGAAGAAGAGGCTCTCAGTTCTTCAGGGTCTTCAGCAGGGTGTTACTGACAGAGTGACGGCATTACGACTGTTGGAGTCCCAGGCCTGCACGGGGGGAATTTGTGACCCTTCGACTGGGGAGAAACACACACTCTCCGATGCTCTGAAAAGAGGTCTTTTAGACGAGGCTCTAAAGCAGCAGCTCCAACAGTTCGAAGAGGCATTCAACGGTATCACCCACCCTCAGACTGGGAAGGTATTATCTATTTTCCAGGCTGTTCAAGAAAACTTCCTCCCAAAGGATGTGGGTTTCCGCTGCGCTGAATTTCAGCTCTTGACCGGTGGACTGATAAATCCTGACACAAAGGACAGAGTCTCTCTTGAAGAAGTGATTCAAAGCAACCTTGTCGGCAAGACTACAGCCACTCTGCTCAAAAATGAGCAGTTCCAAGCTCAAAGTCTCACGTGTCCCAAGACAAAGAGACGAGTCACATTCAAAGAGGCACTGGAAAGAAGTGTGTTTGACTGCCACACTGGTTTGAGGTTATTGGAGGCTACAAAAGTTCA
Source organism: Poecilia latipinna (assembly GCF_001443285.1). Lineage (NCBI taxonomy): Eukaryota > Metazoa > Chordata > Actinopteri > Cyprinodontiformes > Poeciliidae > Poecilia > Poecilia latipinna. The sequence continues at coordinate 492,688 of NW_015112683.1, read as the reverse complement.
TGCATTTGGGGCCAAAACAGCATTTCATTATCTTTGTGCGTTTAAGTAAACGTCTGTAAAGGATATATGAAAATGTGGCTTTACTATGTTTTCCTTTTGTTGTTTTTTTTCACACCCATATTTTACTGCTATGTTCGATGTAGCCGATTCTTCTGCTTCGTGGCCAAGTTGTAAACAACTTACTTTTCTTATTAACAACGTTTGGTTATTTGAAAAATTAAGAGTCCTGCTGACCTCCTGCCTGTTTTAATTGTAGAGGTCAGTTGATGAGGAGAAGCGAGAGCATGGTGATAAAGTTAGCAAACTGTTGCACTGGATGTCCGATGTGAAGCGGACCGTGAACAATGACGGGAATGGTCCGAAAGATAGTAATGCCAACACAGACGCCTCAAATAAACACCAGGTAACTCGTGTATATGTTAAGGTGTATCCTTGTTGTCACTGTGATTTACAATAAAAACCACAGACATAAGTTATTAGTTGTTGCAGTAACCTCTTTTGGGTTAACACTTGTTTGATAATATTAATTGGATTACATGCTGGATTAATCCAATCAACTTCCACACAATAAAATCAGTTCCAGAAGTTGCACAAGCACTCATATATATATATATACGAGAATGTTTTCACTCCCAATCATTATTACAGTCTTATAAACACATTTCAAATAAAAATAGCTCAATGTAAGGAATGAAGGAATGAAAACTTTAAAGAGTGAATAGCACAAATTATGTTTTTACATCTTATTTATTTCATAATAATTGTGAGGGCATGTTAATAGTGGAGGCAATGGTGATTTACCTAAAAGCAATTATTTGTTAATAATGTTGAGTTATTAAAAAAAAAGAAAAGAAAAATAATGACAAGGATTTGAAAACTTCCTTTGGACCTGTTTTAATGAATAAAATTAGGAAAATCAATGTGCACTATTAATTCATAGCATCCATTATTTTAATTTACCAACATAATGCATCGGATGACTGACCTGTTTTATTTTGCAAGGATACAAACATCATGGTTGGCCCTTTGTAATTACTGTGCAATGCAAGGTTATTAGCTAAATTACAAGATTATTTTTGATTCTCCTTTTAATCAGTGTTTATGTCTTTTTTTTGTGTGACTGAGATTTAAAATATGTTTGTACATTGCCTTAAGACATATCGTAAATTACAACTCAAAAGGAACCTAGCAATGATTAGGTTCTAATGATTTCCAATTTTCTTTGAGGCCCTGCCTGCCAATTTAGATATTGCACAATTTTTCTTTTTAAATTGGGAAAACCAACATTCAGCACTGGAAAAATCACTACAACACATAGAGTAAAGTGTTAAAGTTTCTGATAGAAATGTTGGTTTTGAATCCAAAGAAAAGTGAAAAAAGTACATAGTTTACACCATTGTTAGAATAAAACATCAGTTATCTTTAGATGATTTTTATTGGATTCAAACACCAGGCACATGCTGATTATTACATTTATAGGCTATTTCTTTCATTTAAATCACATTTAAATTATTGATCTACTGATTAGTAATCAGTATTGATCAAATGAAAATTTCTGTTTGATTGCTGCATCTTAATAAAACTTACACAATAAGATTTAAGCCATTTAAACCCCAAATTTGACATATAATTGTGCTATATTGCAGTTTATCATATTCTCTGGTTAATTACACAATTGCAGACTGCTTTTTATAATATGTAAACATTTACATATTTGATGTTTTTAGGTTTCAGTTGAAGAAATGGCTTCCAAAAAGGAGCAAATTGCAGAAGCACTGAGGGCCACACAAACAATGCTGAACAAACATGGTGACAAGTAAGTGTTAATGCTCTGATATTGCATCTATAATACTTTATTCACTGTGGAAACTCAGCTGTTCACTCCATGTTCTTCTCTTCACAGGATGACGGAGGAGGACAGGAGGAAGACCCAGGAGCAGCTGAATGCTCTCACTCAGGCCTACAGTGAAATCTCTCAGCAGTGTTCAGATCAAACGACCTCTGCAGAAGAGGTTGGGTTCTAGGCATTATGTCTGACTGCATCTGTTGCAAATGTGTGCTACTGTGCCCTCCTGATGTTTAGATGCATGGATGAACATGATCTGCTTTTCCTTATTATAGTTGGAGCAGTTTTCTCTTGCACTTCTGGTATGATATGTGTTTAGCTGGAGTCCAGAGTATCTGAGTATGCTGTAAACATGCTTCACTGCGCCAGCTTTGGTCTGAAAAATCCTCCACCATTCGTGTATTTCAGCTCTCGCAGGGTTCAGTGTCAAAACAGACTTGACTTTTTTAACCTTACAGTGTGCGAACTAACTAACTCCACTCCTTTTTGCAAGATGTCGGACACCGCAAACGCATGTTAGCTTTCAGTGTGTTGTGCGTCACTCTCCAGTTGTAACCCTGTTGCAGTCTTGCTCTTCTGCACACAATATTTTAACCATGTTTGTGTGATGGTGAGTATAGATTTTGTCTTTCTGGTAAATATTTTAATCCATATTTACAAAGAACACATACAGTTCCTTAAAAATATATTCTTACCCCTTGAAATTTGTTACATCTTGTGATATAACCACAATCTTCAATGCAACAATGCAACCTACTTCCTCCTCATATGCTGATTTATCACATAAAAATACCCCCAAAATACAATGAAGTTTGTGGTTGTAGTGAGACAAAATGTGAAAAATTCAAAGGAGTATTAATACTTTTCCAAGGCATTGTATGTGGAAGTCAAGGCTAGTGGAGTTACTGGCTGTGTTTCTGTTTTTCTACAGAATTTAAAGACATCCAGGGCTGGAGCCACAGGAGAAGTGTTTGATCACTTTGCTTCTGCCGCTCTCCCAGACACGCTCGCAGGCTGCAACCCCTGTTCCTCTGAGCCTCATGTTCAACTGGACTGGGAAGATAGTGTCCAAAAAAATCACATCTACACATCAGCACTGCAACATTCCCCCCAGTATGAATCAAGCAAGTGCATACAAAGTTCACACATTTCCTCTGTGTCTCCGAGTGATGTAGCAGCAGCTAGGGAGGCTTCTACCAGTCGGGGTCTGTGCATGAGGATAATAAAGATAAACCAGATTGACGACGGACTGGATGCGTCCTACACAGGAGACACGCTGATGGTAGAGAGGGCGTTTCACTGTGGGTTGATTCCTGCCTCTACGTATTTAAAAATTCTGGAAAGGCAGAAAGTTATGAGAATTTCTGATGGTTTGTCTTTCTGTGAGCCTGAAGAGGAGCTTAAGCTCAACGAAGTTCATGGCCTCGTTCTTGGGTGCCTCGGTAAAAATGAACCGCCTTCCTCGGAGAGGAAAATTAACCCGCTGAGGTCTGAATCAGGTTCAAGTGATCAGGTGACCACATTAGGGTGCGATGATTGTTCTGGGATTGTCCACAACAATGACGATGTGAGGGTGGATGTAGCAGTTCAGTGTGATTTGATGAGCTCCAGCAGCACCCTCGTAGGGTTGGGACACCAGCAGCAGTTTTTGGGACTTGTACTGCCCCCTACTGGGGAAATCACAGGCAACTCAATGCTGCGTGACCACCAAATCACCACCAGTGAGTTCACCAGCACACTGCTCAGTAGTCGAGGAAAAATAGCTGCCATTTACATTCCAGGAAGCTCAGAGATAATAGAAATAAACTCTGCTGCCAAAAAGGGTCTGATTGACAGCTGCACAGCAGACATGGTGAGATCTGTTGAAATTCCTGACTCACTGCCTGACTTTGAGCACCTTCATGAGACCTATTCGTCGTGGCTCATGTATAAAATGCTTTCAGTGGATGGACGGCATCGTTCTGCAGCTGTTCCAGATCCGACCCCTCCCTCTCCATCAGAGGCAGAGCAGCTGTTCATCTCTTACTTGATGATGAACAGCTACGTCGATCTCAGATCAGCCCAGAGGATTTTGATTCTTGACAGTCGGTGTCAAACTTTTCTTCGAAATTTTACTCACTTTACTTTTAACCCCAGTTATGATTCGGAACAGGCAGATGTACAAATGTTGCTCATAAATGAGGAAACGGAGCAAGTAACGGAAAACCCACAGAATCATTTTGATTTTATCTATGATATCAATTGCCCAACTACCCCTGATGAAAACTCTCAACATGAATCAGAGCTGAATAATTTAGTCTGTCTGGTTAATAAAGCGGTGACTTGCAAAGAAAAAATTGTCACTGATGTTCAACCTCTGAAACGAGATTTTACGTATGAACTCGTACAGGTTAATGGCATTGAACCTAACGTAAACAGAGAAACTACTGTTCATTTCAAACGGGCCACACAGCGTTTCCAGTGTGGCTCCGGGAACGCTGACAGTAACAGCCTTGATGACACAGCTTCTCTAGAGACACCATTGCCTCCGACTTCATACTCTGCAAAGAGTAAAAATGCTGATTCAACATTTAATTATGAATCTGCAATAAAGTTTGATCAAGAGACTCTGCCAAATTGCAATGCAGAGTCACTATGCAGAAAATCAACCAATGATGATGTAACCCAGTCTTACTTGTTATGCTCTTCTGATATGATTGAAGGCGAGGACAACTTTAACTGTACCCTTCGGGTTCAAAACGACCAAGTGGAGGAAGAGGGTAATTTTACTGACCCCTTGGGATCTTTAAAGAACTTTATGGCTGAACAGGCTGTACCAGAGCTAAATAACATGCAGTCAGACAAAAAAATCAGTGCGCTAGGACTCAATGAAGACACGTTAGACCTGGAACAAATAGACATTTGTCAGACAGAACAGGAGAGCTCTTTGAAATCTGATTGCACTATTACTTACAGCAATGCATTGAAATTTGGATTAGGTGAAACTGAGCCGGTTGTCATGGAGCTAAAATCCTGCTCTTTCTCTGGAGAAAACGTCAATTCTGACACCTTGCAGGGTCACACTGTGAGTTGGAGTCAGATGTACGGAGCTGAAAACGTGCAGCTGCAGACGACGAGGGGAGCGGCTGTCATGGCGCTTGATTTACCAAATGAGGAAGACAATAAAGACACTGAGGATGCTGATAAAGAAGGAAATGCGGGAACAATGAGTAATCAAACACACTGTGGTGACGAGTCCGAGGTGATCTCACCCTCCTCTTTGATTCCTGCTTCTGGAAACGTTTTTCTTACAGACACTCTGCCTTTGATGGCTAAAGACTGTGACTCACGGGTTTCACTCGACGGGCAGCTGACAGGTGGAGCTGATGTCCGTGGTTTTGTCGAAGAGTACGCTGCTCCTGTGACGGAATCAGACTTGTCGAATATAAGTGGCATGAGCACTGACTCACAAAGCCAGCCTCAGCATGCAGCATCTGTCACATGTTGCTCTGATAAATCTAAGAGCCAGACCATTGATGAGCTTTCCATTGAAGGGAATGACTTCCAGAAAGAATCTCATGCTGTCAGTGAGAGTGAATTAGGGACAACTGCATCATTGTGCAGTGATTTCTGCTTAGAAACGGAACCCAACACAAATATTTGCTCATATTTAAACAGTGAGCCAGCTCAGAGGCTCCACCATTTGCCCTCTTGGAATTTAGTTGAAGGTGCATTTATTTTGGCTTCAGCAGACGAAGGTATCAGTGAAATGAATCGTGCAGGAGCTGCAGGCACATGTGCATCACCTCAGCCAGATGTGCTTCATTTAACAGCAGATTTAAGGACTGAATCTCAACCTGTTTGTAGGCAAATCTCTCAGAGAGCACGTGCTTTTCTTTCTGACACACCTGCACAGCAATCAGACACCCCTCCTTCCAGTCATGAATGTGATGTGGAAGATCCATCAAAGGCTACCAAATATGCATTAGAGCCAAACGGCAATTGTGGAAATGAAATTAACGTTAAAACAAACAAGAAGAGGCTTTCTCCAGAGAAGCAGCACGATGACACTTTCGTGATCTCCAGTGAGGCTGTGGAGATTTCGGTATCAAAGCAGGAAAAAGTCGATAATAATGTAAATGTGTCCTGTTTGAATCAAACTTGTGAAACCTCAAACGTTCACTTGAGGCAACCTGAAACTGAAGGATTGGGATCAGATCGTCAATCGGAGAGAACTGCTGATCTGCCTAACGGCAGCATTACATCCTCTGTTTGCTGCTCAAGTCAGTCCACGTTTTATAAAGCCGTAAAGGTTTTAATAGATGAGCAGGAGGACACCCAACAAACTGAAGACAATCTACAACCTATAGAAAAAGACATTTTTCAGGGAATAAATGAGAACAGTACCTCAGATCAAACCAGCAGCGACACCAGAAGCTCAGAACTGACATGTGAGGAAGATGAGGCCTGTGAAATCAAAGAACAGGACAATCCTTCAAATATCCAGCAGCAGCTCCTGCAGCTTTTTAAGACGGTCTCTTTGAGCCAAGACTTTTCAGTGCTTCAAGAAATGGTGGAAAGCCTGAGCAGCGCTCTGGGGGGCGACACTCGGGAGGAATGGCTGCGCACTTTGGAGAGCATCAAGGAGGAGAGCTCTGAGGGAGAGGACGAAGAGTCTGCACATGATCCAGGCATCTGGGATCCTGCTGAAGGAGCTCGCCGACCGTCCACTTGGGGGTCCGACAGCTCGGATGTTTACAAAGCTGAAGAGGTCAAAACTGAGGTAGAGTTTGTTTTTTATTTGTTTGCCTACAATCTTTCACGGATTGTTTTGAGATTTTATGTGATAGGCCAAATTGAAGGAAATTATACGTGTTTTGTTAAAGCTGCAGTTACAATTACAGTCACTCTTCATCCAGAGACAGAATATTCTCACCTAACTCAATCTTAGTCAAAACTGGATTTGTGTTTATGAACAGCAGTTTTCAGGTCTGCCAGAATATTTTCATTTGGATTATGGTCTGGACTTTAGTTTAGCTACTTTGCTTTGATCTAAGCAAGTTATTCAAGCTCTGGCTGCATGTTTGGGCTCAGGGCTCTGCTGGAAAAAAATGGATCTCTGCCCCACTTTCAAAAAATTCACAGCTTTTAAGAAGTTTATGTTTCATGACAGCATTTATATCTTTGATGCCTTCTTATTAAATCTGACCAGCTTTGCTGTAGCTGCTGAAGGAAAGCACCTCAACAACATTCTGCAGATGTGCATCAGCGCAAGGGATGCTGACTATAAATATCCCTCACTCTTAGAATATGCTTTGCACAAAAACATTGAAAAGATGTGTACTCCTTATATAGACAACTATGCCCTGCTTTGATTTTGCCACACACAAAATCACATCTCATAAAATCTTTGTGGAATACATTTAGATTTAATTTTGTAATGTGAGAAAATTAAGGTCATAGAATACAGAGTGAAGTTGGTCTTACACGTTCTTATTTTCCACAGTTGTTCTCCGTTCATGATTACCTGGAATGTGTTGGCAGACTGCAAGATCATGCTGATGTTGTAGAAGATGTAAAGAAAGACCTTTTGATGCAGGCGCCCCCAGTTCACAACATGGAAGGACTGCAGATCCAGCTCGAGGAATGTCAGGTCAGGCAAAAAAAAAAAAAAATCTCGGGATTTAGAATGATCTAACATTAATGTTATCAATTTTCAATTTTAGCCATAGATTTTTTTAATTTAGTAAGCTAATGTTGCTTACTAGTTTGTTGACATAAACTGTCTTTCTTCTAGTCTTTAGAAGCTGAGGTTTCTAAACTGGGCAGTGTCCTAAGAAAGGATTTGGAGAAAGCCAAACATCTCCTAAACTCTGCTGACGACGACCAAATTCCCAAACAGATTCACCAAGATTTGGCCTCCACATATCTGCAGTTGGAGTCAGATTTTGCTGCTGTCTCCCAAATGTCTGCAGAAAGGCAAAGTTCTTTGATTCAAGTCATGGAAGCAGAGAAGGTCCGTGTTAAGAAAGGAAACAATAAAAAAAACTAAGTTAGGCAACAGCTAAACAAGCATATAACTATTTTAACTCTATATTTCAGTCACAATTGGAGTCAACATACCAGAAACATCTTGGCGATCTTCTTAACGTAACAGACATGCTTCAAAATAACTCTGAGATGTGGGATGTGAATTTGGCCGCGTGTGACGTAAACACGTTGAAGCATATTAGTCAGCTAAACATGGTACCTTTTTAATCTAGCAACAAAGATGCATCAATACATTAGCCAAAACTGGAAAAATCCCTAATCTGTGATTTTTTTTCCACTTCCAGGACACAAAGAGTCTTCTTTCAAAAGAAACCAGACTCAAAATGGAAGATGTTACATTTGATATCCAGTGCTTCATTTCTGAGAATGCTCAGTTTCTTAGCCCAGCTCAGAGCAGTTACCTCCTTAAGTTCCTCACCAGCACACAGCGAGCATTCAGGGAGCAGACAGACAAGCTTGCTACACAGAGGAGCGCCTTAGATACCCTGCTGGACGCTAAAGAGAAAGAAAAGCAGGACGAGGCCTGCCTTAAGAACGAGCAGTTAGAAAAAGAAGTAAAGAGAACACTACAACATTTAATAGACACAGAATGTAGTGATTTGTATCAAAGTTAAAACACTCTATGGAATATACTGAGAAATATCTTTAAGCAAATAAATGACAAATTTTAATTTACATAATAAGTACTTGTTGAACATCTTTCATCAATTATGGCAAAAGATATTTCTGATTTTTTTTCAGTAGTAAAAACAGAGTGAAAATCTGATTGAGAAAGTAATAAAATAAAAAATACAAATAATTTTCTGTTATTATTACAGATAATACAGATACTACAGATATTATTTATATGCACATTTTCAATGTGCATATAAAAGTCCATATGTCAACTTTTATGCATCAAGAAAAATCTCAGGAAAATCTTACAGTACAGCTGTGTAAAACTATTAAGGCAGGTCACTACATTCTGGCTCTTTTTGTTCTTCTGGTTTTTAATATGTGCATGCATCTGTGTATTTATTGCCCCTAATTGCTTGTAAAAACTTTTTGTTGTTTTATTTTTATACCAAGGATATGATTACTTCAGAAAAAAATCCAGAGGGCATCAATGGGAAAAAAAAAATCAAAAATCAAAAACACAAAAGAGCAGAGACAAAGAGATGCATAAAACCTGAGTGTCCTTGTAAAAGCATAAAAAAAACACAACTTTGACCTAAGACACAAGCTACAAGCTAAAAATAATCCTTTGAACTGGCTAATAGCAAAAGCTGAATGTCAAAGATATACAACTTGCTAAAAGTTGCCTTCACCCTCACTTCAATTCCACAGCCCAGTTTACTTTTATTGGGCTTTTGAAACACCAGATACAAAATTTAAGCTAAAGCCGAGCATCACATACAATTGTCTTTACTGCCAGTCTCAGACTTATTTAATGAATGATAAAATGAGACGTCGTCCCTTCAAAAAATAAAAGGAAAACATACCTCCACCATACTCAACAGCAGGTAGTTTCGTATGTTGACATTTTTTGGTACTCAATGTAAACTTTAGTTTAAATTACAACTTGGTCTTTTACATTCATTTGCTTTAGTTTGTTGATTTCCATTTTTGCATTGTTCTTACCTTTAACATTGTTTGTTTCTGAATTTGGAGCTGATTGATTCTTCTATAAAAGCCTGTATATTTTGATAATGTTTGCATGCGTTGGTGTTCACCACTGCCTCTGACTAACATCTGTGCTGCTTATATTCCACAGGTCTCAAAACCCCAGTGGACTAAATGCATCATTGGAATTTTTTTTTTTTTTTTTTACACACACCAAACCTATGAGACCCACACACATGCACACGCATAAAGAAATATCTTCTTGACCTTAGTGGCATCACAAAAGACCAAATGGCAAATCTGAAACAGCATGTTTACAGCATACTGGATTTAGGTTACTCTTTGCATGTTAAGCCTGAGTGTTTCAAAAAGGTTTCTTCTTCTTGTTCAAGTTTGTTTGAAGATAATGTTTTCTATAAAATTTACCTCTGAAGGTTTTAAGTGATGATAGCACCTTTCATGTTTTCCTTTTTCCTTTTTGTTAGACTTTACTGGAGAAGCACAAGGAGTTCACTGAAAAGCTAGAGGAAGTGTGTGATAACCTCACTCTGACTGAAAACCGACTGATTGGTCATCAGCAGCAGGCTGATAATGCCGAGAGCGTCACTGATCTTCAACAGTACCAGCATGACCACCAGGTTTGATGTTGTTTCATTTGTTTCACATCAGAAATGAAATAATTAAAATCTCACAGATCAGTCTGAAAGTAAGTTATTGTTACGATCAAGGCTCTGCAGAAAGACGTGCTGACGAATGCCAGCGCTTTAAATGAAGTGATCATCAGCACTAAGAAGTTTCTGGAGGAAAACCGCAGCAAGCTGACACCTGACAAGATTGCGAAAATCGAGAGAAAGTTGGAGGAGGCCAAAAGCAAAGCCGAGCTTATGAACGAGCGAGCGGAGGAGTCCCGGAAGGATTTAGAAAAAGTTGTAACGACAGCCATAAAACAGGAAAGCGAAAAGGTTCAGGTTCCTTCCACGTCTGCTGTCTGAAATAAAAATAAAAAAAATCTGAATTTATAGCACAGGAAATCAACATCACTAATGTGTGGTCTGTTTAAGCAGGCAGCAGCTGTTGAACGGCTTGAAGAGAGTAAAAGCAAAATTGAAGGTCTTCTGGACTGGATATCCAACATCGGGAATGAAAACATGAGGAGTCTGAATCAGACGGACCATATAAGTAAAGAGAACGGGAACTTGCCAGAGGAGACCTCGGCCAAAGGACTGATAGAGGATGATGATGCCAATGGAAATGCTTTGCAGACTTCTGAAAAGGATTTTGGCAGCGACTCCAAAGAGGAGAACGCTGCATCCCTGGACCTTGATAAACAGTACGACCGGGTCAAGGTACAGCTTGTTTATTCCAAAAATGTTACGCTTGTAATACTTCCCAGTCTACTTCATGTTGTATACAGACTTTAGACGTTTTAGATCGAATATTAAGTGCATAGCCAGGTCTTTACCTCACTTTTTATAAAATGGACAACTTTCAAGAAGTAATGAATTGCAGTCGTAGATGAAATCACAGTGAGTCCTAAAATGGTTATATTACAAACTGTTCATACAAAGTATCAAATAAAAGGACAAAGCTTAGAAAAAGACTATAAAAGACTTGCAGTGTTTTGCACATTTTATTGGGATTGTACATAATGTTTTACTGACAAATATAAAAATTGTGGCGGCATTAATATTCAGCCCTGTTTACTTGAATACCCGAAAATAAAATCCAGTGCAACCAGTTGCACTAGGAAGTTACCAAGTTGGTAGAATGGGGACAATGTTAAGATGACAAAATGTATAAGAAGTGACGCTTAAAGTTTGTAACATGGAGTTAGATTTTCTTTATTAATTGAGACCAACATTGAGTGAGAGATGGTAGATCTGGAAAACTGACTGTGTTCTGTGCAAGAGACTTGCAGCTGTAATTGTAACAAAAGAAAACTCTACAAATTGTTGATTTGAAGGTACTCCCTGCCTTTAAGGCAAGAAGCTGAATATGAATGGATGAATTATCGCTGTGATAATACTTCTGTTTTCCACAGGCCCACCATCAGGAAATTCTGTCCCAGCAACAGGATCTGATCATGGCCACACGGTCCGCTCAGGCCTTGCTCGACAAACAAGCTAATATGTTGTCTCCTGAGGAGAAGGAGAGGCTGCAGAGAAACATCCAAGACCTGAAGGAGCGCTACGAGGCCTCACTGACTCAGGCTGAACAGCAGATGAAGCAGGTGCAGTCAGTCCAGGAGGAGGTGAAGAAGTTCAAGGATGACTGTGAAGAGTTTGAAGACTGGTTGAAGCAGGCAGAAGGAGAGATCGAATCTCTGGGAGCTCCTGCAGGTTCCCTTAACATCCTGAGTGATAAACTTCAGAAGCAGAACATTTTCTCAGAGGATGTCATTTCGCACAAGGGAGACCTTCGCTTCATCACGATGTCAGGACAGAAGGTGTTGGACGTGGCTAAAGCCTGCGGATTGTCTGATGTTACTTTTAAGAACACTTTGCTACACGTGGACACTTCAGGGACCTGCACGGCTGTCAAGGATAAACTGGATTCAGCAGCCAGTCGGTACAAAACGCTGCATTCACAGGTATTTCGTTTTCATGTTGTTGGTTGCAGTTGCTTAAAACTGCCACTGGGTGGTAGCAGTTCTTTATAATGCTTTTTAGTGGTCAATGACTATTTCTCATTTGATTATATGTTCTAGTTTCATGTGATCCTTTGTAGTCAATTTTTGGATGTATCCACCTCATTTTAGTGCAACCTGCTTGGCAACAACCTCAGGGAAGTGGTTGACAAGTACAAAAAGTACGATGATTCAAGTACGGGTCTTCTTAAGTGGCTCAACAACTCAGAGGAAGAGGCGAGAAAGCAGCAGTCAGAAGCCATCGCAGCTGACCCACAAACACTGCAGAAACAGCTGGAGGAGACCAAGGCAAGGATTTAACGATTTAACTCTCTTTTCAAGTTCAATTTTTTTTTCTAAAAGACTTTTAGCTTTTTCATTCTTTAAAAATGTTATTAACACTCTTAATTTTTGTGTTTTTTTTTTTGTTTTTTTTTAGTTTGGCCTAAGTTTACTTTATCCAGAGCTTCAAGTTGCCTGTATTTATAATTTTCATCAAAGCAAAATGCATTTCTAGTATAAATCCAGTTCTGAGTAGATTTTTATTTAGAAATAACATGTTCATCTGAAAGCATTAACTGGGTTTTAAAGTCACTGCAGAATAGCTCTGTCTTACCTTATACAGTGTTTCCACCATCTAAAATACAACAGAGCTATTTCTGGCTCAGTGCGTTCACACACATAAATAGTTTTCACTCTGGTTATTTGTAGCTTGGATACTCTTGCAAAAAGGAAACAAGAACAGACTGACAAAGCTATCTGTGTGAAAGCTTTTCACTGCAGTCGACTTTAACATTTCTCTACAGGGAGATGGTGAATTATTGCATAGATATGCTGTGATAAGAGGCGGCTGTAAGCCAAGGAATGAGCTTAGGACTTGGAGATTGAAATATTAGCCATCTCAAAAATACTGGAAGCCTTAACGTTTTCATGTCAAAGCAGAAAGGTTATTTTAATTCATATGCCTAGAATGAGCTGTTATTTTTTAATGCCAAGTGTATCCTTATTGAAACATATCTGTCAGAGATGCAGATATGTTTACAGAAAACATATGTTATGTTGATAAATTAATACATTGACATCAAATAGATCTTAATCTATGGAATCAATTATGACAAAAATTTTTTTCTAAGTCTATGTGATGGGGAAGATTGAGAAAAACAATTTTTATGGCTATTATTTGTTCTATAAGGCTTTAAAGGATTAAACCTTTTCAATCAGTTGTTTTCTTTTCCCATTGCACAAGTAAAAATATAAATGTGAGGTTGAGAATTGAGTTTTTCCTGATTTGTCCTCTACTAATCCGCAGGCTTTACAGGGTCAGATGATGGGGCACCAGACGGCCGTTGACATGTTACATAAAACAGCCGAGTCATTAGTGACATCAGAAGGAAACCTCCTGAGCAACCCGGATGAGATACAGGAGACAGTCGGTAAGCATAGGCAGATTTGTCTGCATGGAAACCCAATCTTTTGTCTGTTGAAGCCAAGAGGGAGAAAGTTAATTTTCATGTTTCAGGCTGCATATAGTACAAAAAAAAAACAACAAAAAACATTACACTAACAGCTACAACAACAAATGATGGAGCACAAACAAATCACCAACAAATTGGTGGCAATGACGTTTTACGTCAACAAGATTAGCAACTGAGGACTAAAGCCGAGGAAGAGAGGAATTTATTAGGTCAGTTTGAAGCACAACAAACGAGCTGCCTTGTCTCCATTTTGCAGAAGACATTGTGGAGCGCTATGACAACCTTTCCAAGTCTGTGAGTGACCGAAACGAGAAACTTCAAATCACCCTGACCCGATCTATGAGTGTGCAGGATGGCTTGGATGAGATGATTGGGTGGATGGAGGGAGTGGAGGCAAGTGTGAAGGACGAAGACAAAATACCTTTGGATTCTACGTCTCTCGGGGACATGCTCAGTAGAGAAGCAGTAAGTTTTTTTTACCACCTACTCATTGATAGCTTTCACATCACAGCTGTCTGCAGTCCCTTTAACTATAAAATAAACTTGTATCAGGCAATAGAGCAGGACATAGCGAGCCGCCAGAGCAGCATCTCAGCCATCAAAGCCAAAGTCAAGAAGTTTGTGGAGACGGCCGATCCCTCCACTGCTGAGCTCCTGCAGTCAAAGATGGACGCTCTCTCCCAGCGCTTCTCTGATGCATGTGACAGGCACAAGCAGAAAGTTTCCCAACTGGAGCAGCTGAAAGAAAAAGTGGAAGAGTTTGAAAAAGTCACCGATAAGGTCCAGCAGTTTGTCACGAGGCGGTCACAAGAACTGGATGAAACAGACGGACCTGGAAAAACCTTTGGTGAACTGTCTCAGCAAATGCAGGTGTGCATAATGTTTGTTTAGTGTAACATTTTCAGTGTTATTTTTTTTTTTTTTTCACATGAAACTTAAACTTTACGTTTGTATTTCCCTGTAGAGCACTAAGGCGGAGATGGCTGAATATGCCAGTGATATGGAGAAGCTGCAGACTCTGTGCAGAGAGTTGTGTGAAATAAGCCCGGATGGAAGCAAAGCTCAACTTCAGAGCAAGATTGAAAATGTCTCAAATATTTTTAGCACCTTCAAGAACACAGTGAACGAAAAGTAAGTGCAATAAAAGAACACTTTGCAGCTCGTCAGTGCTCAGATCACTTTACGCTACGCTCTGACTGACTTTCCTTGACTATTGCAGGGAAGAAGAGCTATCGTCCTGTCAGGACCAGCTGGGAGAGTTCAGGTCTGCGGTCTGCATGCTCACCAAATGGCTGGAAGAAACCAATGACAAAGTGCCTGCCACTCAGCCAAGTAGCAGTGAGAAAAAACTGGAGAAAGACCTGCAGATAGTCAATGTAAGTCTGATGTAAATTAATATCACATAGTAGAAACTATTTTATTCCTTCAGCACTTGTATTCATCTAAGTGTGCCTAAAATGTAGGAACAGAAGTCGCAGATTACAAGGTACATCACATCTGTTACAGAAAAAATGTTTTTAACAGATATTAGCCTCGTCCTCCCTAACCTCCCTTCAGCCCCAGCTTGCTTTCTCTGCCAGTTAATGACAGATGAACAGTGAGTGTTTACACAGAGACGACCAAGGAGTAAAACACTGTTATCTAGCTGAGAGGCTGTTTTCAGCACACTTCATCACAAAATGCATCATACAAAACACTGCTTGGAGAGTTCCAGCGTATACATTTAGTATACCTTCAGTCATCATGGTTTGATTTTTAAATGTTTTGAATTATAAATTGTTTTCATTAGGAGCTGCTTGATGAATGGAAAACCAAAGACTCTGCAGTCAAAGACCTGAATAGTAAAGGGTCGGCGCTGTGCAGCCTGATCACTTCGCTCACGTCCCCTGCCAGGACAAAGACCCCCAACAAGTCCGGTAAGGGTTTCCATCCATCTCGCATATTCTGAATTATTTAGAAGGCGAGGAGGCATGGTGTTTGGGATGACTTGTGTTGTTTTGTAAGACTAACTGTGCAAGAACTTATATCAACAAACCTGGCAGTCAGTGCTCTGCTTTTCATCTCTTGTCTTTTGTCTTTGCATCAGCTCTAACTAATGGTGGTGGTCCAGCAGGCCATACCTACCTAACCCATAAAGGTAACCAAGAGCGGACGCTAGTGTGGAGAAAACTCTGTTTGTGGTGAACTGTGATATTTCTGTGTTGAAGTGCAGTGGCTTTAGACTGTGTTACGGGATTCTCACCAGATGCTAACTTTGAATAAAAATGAGTTTGTTTCATTGAACATCAACATTCTAATACAGAATAGATGCTTTTCTGTTTTATTCAAAGCAGAACAGCAAACTTGTTTTCCTACTTCTTAGTGCTATTATAATGCTGTCCTTACATTTATTCAAGGTTATTTGGATTTCAGTCAGTAGAGTTAAACAGAAACCTGCTGCATAGAGGTTTTTAGTGCTTTTGATTCCAATTTTTTCCCAAATATTTTGCTGTTCTGCTTTCCAATGCTGCAGCACAAACATAATAAACTCATCTTAACTCATTTATTAGTCTGGAGGACTGGTGACAGTTCCAATCATCCGGATTAGTCTTTCTTGTAGGCAATAAGGAATATAGCTGCATTCTTCATCCAGCTCTCCAGCCATCCTTAGCAACAGGCGGGGGAGGGGCATTATCAAACTCTAAATTGTAGGAACAGTCTAATAGATCATCTTGGGTTGCAGCAATAACCCAAAATATATATATTTTTTACTGTAACAAAAACTGCTGTAACAAATTCAGGCTTATGACTATTTTTAGTTGCATCAAAACTCAACAGGCACCGAGTTTGTTCACACACATATTTTTCAGTGAGACCCTTATAAGTTTATTTGGTCTCACTTTGATATGTCTAATGTTATATGTAGTCCCTGCTCTAATTAAGGATTAACTTATTGATAGACTGTCATAGATAGAACTGCTGAGGGGAGATTAAAAGGTTTATTTATGATATCTTCAGAACTGATGGGAATCCAGCAGAACATGTCGTTCGTCAGTGAGGGATACACAAACCTTGGAGAAACACTGAAAAGCCGTGTGGAGCAGCTAAGTAGTGCGCTACAGGAGGTGAAAGAGGCCCAGAAGGGGACAGAGGAGATGATGACATGGCTGAAGGACATGAAAAAGACGACATCATCCTGGAACACTGCAGCATCTGAGAAGGATTCTGTGGGGACGCAGCTCGAACAACAGAAGGTAAAGATGTTTTTCAGCTCATCAAGCAAAGCATTCATGTTGACTTTGCCAATGTTCTTTTGTTTTGTTTATTTTACTTTGAAAAGAAGTGGTGTTCGTGGAAACATTTTATAAATTATTTAACTCTCACAGACATTTGAAGATGCCATGAAACAGAAGCAAGAGCAGCTCCAGAAACTAAGAGAGAGGCTTCAGGGTCTGATCTCAGCTAATCCACGCTCTCCCGAAGCAGAAAAATGGAAGAAGATGCTTGCAGAAATAGGTATGTGTAAATAGCATTTATTTATGTCACTGACACGCTTACAGGTATGTTAGGCCTTATGTTACACTGTCAGCTTATTGTCTAAAAACTGCAGTGTGTGTTAACATAATGGGGTATGATCTCAGTTTGTGCTCTAAATAAACAAAAATAACACATTTCTGGTGCCAAGATGTGCACAATAGGAGTTCAACAAAGTGGCAGAGGTCAGAAAGATGTGTTTGTGCTTACTAATACAGAGTGCCATTGTTTTTCTTGGCTTCTTCCGTAGATGCTGCATGGACGGAAATCAGTGGCTCGGTGGAAGAGAGGAAGCAGAACCTGGAAGAGTCCAACAAGAATCTAGAAATCTTCCAGACCACAGAGCTGCAGCTCAGCCAGTGGCTCTCAGAGAAGGAGCTGATGATGGGTGTTCTTGGACCTCTCTCTATTGACCCCAACATGCTTAAAATGCAGAAGCAACAAGTGCAGGTTTGCAAAAACGGCAACAAAAAAAAGAAAAAGAAAAATTGACTGTAGTAGGAATGAGCAGCTCAACAATTTAAAAAAAAAAAAAATCTGTGTTCTCCAGATTCTGCAGAATGAGTTCAAGAGCCGTAAAGCTCAACACGAGCGACTCGAAGAAGCAGCCTCTGCCATCCTCAGCTCAGCAGGCAACCAGGATCCCTCAAGTGGGAAACTGGTGGGGGAAAAACTTGCCTCCATCTCCCAAAAATGGCAGGGCCTCACTGGACAGCTGGACCAGCGGGACAGCCTCATCGACCAAGCGGTGGTGAAGACGGGGCAGTTTCAGGAGCTGCTGAGGAGCCTCAGCAACACGACCACTCAGCTGGAGAATCAGCTGACCAATCATCACAGCAGCAGCACCCAGCCGGACGCCGTGAAGAAGCAGCTGGAAGACGTCCAAAACATCTCGGCTCAGCTGAGGGAGGAGAGGAGGAAGCTGAAACAAGCTGAGGCCATCAATGCGGAGCTCTCAGCGTTGGTGACTGAAGACTATCTCAAAGCTGACCTGGTTAGGCAACTGGAGAGCGTCAACAAGCCATTTAAACAGCTGGAGGACAAAGCAGGTTGGTGTTTCAACTTTATCGCAGAATGCTTTTTTTTTTTTTTTTTGTAGAGATGCACCAGAAAAAATTGCCTTAATGACTCGATTTGACTATTTTTATATGAACTGGCTCTTACCAGTAAGAGGCCAACTGAAATCTCAAAAACACAATCTTTTTCCATCTAAAGAACGTATCACACCAAAGAGAAAACACAACACTAACCACATCAACACTCAGCATTGAAGGTGTTAGTGCGGGAGAAAACTCAAAGCAGCCTCATTTCATTAAACAGCACTGGTAAACGCGCCACATCAAAGCCCTAACAAAACTCATTCATGTGTAAGTTGTCACTGAGTGGAAATAAATCAATGTAAGCTATTTTCCTATTTGGTGAATTTTTCTGGCTAGATTAAATACAAAATATGTAAGAGAGCTATATCTTCTAGAGAGAAAGTTCATTCATACTGCTGGAGTGAAAGTGGGTATTTAGCAGAAAACAGTTTTATCTTTTCCAACTTGTACTTCTTTTTTGTCAAGGAACAAGCAGCTAACCTTGTAGTGCGTTTTAAATAGCTCAAATTTAAATTAAGTAATTTTGTCTTTGTTTTAAAATGTTAATGCAAAGTTTGTTTATGCACTTGTGTCTAACACATATTATGGATCCCTGTTCATGGTGGGATTGGTAGAAGTATTGTTTTTTTACGAAACCCGTTACTCGTAGATCGAGAGATATTGCAATTGGCTAAAATTAATATCAAGCCGTCAGAGCTTTTTTTTTTTTTTTAAAGTGGAGATTCCATAATCTGCCACCAAACTCTGACTGGTGCATCCCTGTGTTTGCTTTAAAATATCAAAAAAGGTGTTTTAGAATTCTTATGTGTTTTTGTTTTGCAGCTAAACGGATTGAGCAGCTGAACTCGACCTTTGCAAGCTCTCAGCAGTTCCATCAAACCTCCAAAGACTTCCAATCTTGGCTGGCCGAGAAGCTCCAGGACCAGTATGCGTCTCTGCCCATCTCTGCCAAAGTGGACGTCCTGCAACAAGCTTTGGAGGAGCACACGAAGCACCAGACGTCTCTCAGGGAACACGAAGAAGCTTACAATGCGATCAGAGGAAAAGGGGAGACGTTGCTGCAGAGTACTGATGGGGCGGAAAAGGTGGCGCTACAAGGACAGCTGACTACTTTATCTTCCAACTGGGAGGAAGTGAAGAAGAGCTCCGCAGAGCAGGCTGACAAACTGAAATCCGCCCTGCTGAGATCTCAGAAGTTTCAGGAGAGTGCAGAGAAGCTGAGTTCCTGGATTCAGGACTGTGCAGCCAGTGAGGGTCGTATCACGCTCACTGTTGACCCCGCTGCCATCGAGGGCTCCATTTCTCAGGTAAAAGCTCTCCAGAAGGATGTTGACAAGCACAGAGGATTGGTGGAGCAGCTCAACACAAGTGCCGAAAGCCTTCTGGAGGTTGCCAACACAGACACTGAAGCTATAACAGAGGAGAAAGACAGTATTGGTGCAAGACTAGACAAACTGGTGGAAGAACTCCAGGTCAAAAAGGAACACTTGGAGAAAATCTCGCACACTGTTAAAGAATTTAATGATGCCTACAAAGAGGCACAAAGTCAACTCGAAGGAGCTAAGAATCAGGTTGATTCATTTGAATCAAAAGGGGTTCAGGCACACAGTAACAAAAGCCTTACAAACTTGAAAGCCCAACATAAGAGCTTAGAGGCAGTGCAGAACCAAGTGGAGCACATGAAGACCTTGGCAAAGGACCTTGTAGTAGATGTCCCTGATGCTGAAGGAGTGACTGATCTCCTGCTCCAGACCGATAGCCTAGAAAAGGACTACAGCAATCTTAACACAAAACTGGAGGAAGCATGCCAAGAGCTGGAGAGTAAGCTGCAGGGCATTGGACAGTTCCAAAACAGCATTCGTGAGATGTTTACCCGTTTCACTGAACTGGACGACGAGCTCGACAACATGTCTCCAGTGGATTTAGACCTGGCCACCCTTAAAGAGCAACAGCAGAGCATTCAGAATTTCACAGCGAAGCTGCGGGAGCTGATGGCCAACACATCAAACGCTGGGGACAGTTGTAAGAAAATGCTGAATGAGTCTGACTCTTCGCCGGACCTGTTGGGCCTGAAGCGGGACCTGGACGCTTTGAGCAAACAGTGCAGCAAACTCATGGACCGATCCAAGGCGAGAGAAGTCCAGGTGCAAAGTACTCTTGCCAAGCTGGAGGAACTGTATGATAAAGTGCATCACGTGGGAGATAAACTGCTCAGAGCTGTGGCCAGGGAGGCTTCCCAGGAGGCGGTCAGCCTGGAGACAGACGTGATCAACCAACAGCTGGATGCTGTAAAGGTGCGTTCTTACAAACCAAATTAAAATTTTTGCATTTGCATTTTTTTGGATTTTTATGATAGTTTAGTTTAGTTAAACTGCTGTGTGCCATGGTTTGGTGCTCCAGCTCTTTGAAATCCATAATGTTTGAAACTTTAATGTGCATTCATTCTACTTTTAGTGCAATCTATGTATGTCGTGAATGCGTACTGTTTTATTTTCAGCTAGACCGCAATAACGTTTGTTGCACTCTTTTATATTTACACATTATGTCATGAAGCGGTGTGGTTATAGTGAGGATTGCACGCTGAGACCCAGGTAGATGAAAAAATAATAAATTTAATGAAAATAAATCCAGCAGAACAGCACGAAGGAACAACTGGAGACACGAGGAAACAGGCAAAGGTTTGACAATGTTAGACAAGGACCCGACGAAGAACACAGACACAGGTGGGTTTAAATACACAGGGAGGGTAATCAGGTAAGTAGACACACCTGGGGGACAATCAACGGGGAGGACAGGACAGAAGCACAGAAAATGTCAAAAATAAACACTCAAACACACGGATCATAACACATTATGTTTTTATGACTAAAGCTCTAGAGGTTAGAGTCCTTGTCACATGGCGTTTTGACTAAAGTCTTAAAAACCTAGAGGCTGGAGTCCTTGTCAAACGGTGTTTTTGACTAAATTCCCAGAGGATTTGAGTCCCAGTTAAACAAGGTTTAACTGAAGTCCTAAAAGGGGCGCGGGTTTTAATGTTTTTATCTTTTTTAATCATTTGTTTTCAAAATCTCTTTCTCTTTCTCACTGTTTATTACATTCTGTTTTTATTTTAATTATGTAAAGCACTTTGAAATGCCTTGCTGCTGAAATGTGCTATACAAATAAGATTTGATTAATTGATTTATAGATATTTCAATCCAACTGCTTTTGAATAGAAAACCAGTCTAATATATGTGGAATTTTTAAGAGAAACTTCCCTTTTCTGTACACAAAGTCTTTCTTAAAATCAACATGACTTCTTTAGATATTGGGATGTATTTTTTCCATTATCGTACTTTGGTTTTATTGAAAATATACTTTTGCACCATTTTCTTCAATGTTCCGGTTCATTGCAGAATAGCTGTTTCAGGACATCTCACCCAGTGGATCAATTACAATTTTCTTTGGTCTGTGTCAAGAGAAAATATACTTTTGTTTTTTTACATTGGTCATCCACCCTAGAATTGGTATGAAGTCAGCTTTGCACGTTTTTTATTAGAATTTTAGAGGCCTTAGGTTTTCCTAAGTACTTTTTCTGCATACATAGCAGTCCTCTGGGGACTACTGCTGTGTTCAGTCAGGACAGCTGGCTCTCACAAAAGCACTGGGGTCTATGTGCAGTCATAAGGGCAAATGGGACAGTCCGTCACAGCCAGGTAGTTCTCAGCAGGGCGTCACTTTACACAGTAATATAGCTAAGCCTGTGTCCCAACCTCTGAACATTTACATAGTTATTTTCTGACTAGTTATAATAACAGATATCTGGATTCTGTATCAGTAACTGATGGGTTGATATTTTGAAGGATCTGAAATGGAATGAATGCTTGTGATTTGTGGGAAAATCTCGGTGAACACCAAGTTTGATCACTAAATAT